>NW_004524892.1:1534736-1542516 GCF_000260255.1 Octodon degus | reverse complement strand
TTCAGAATCCTCTCTTTTTTTGTTGAAGTGCACAGTACAAACTTTATCATTGATATAGTCTCATGTACTGTGCAATGAAACACGAGAACTTGTTCCTCCTGTCTAGTTGTAACATTGTCTCTGTCACCTGTGTTTTTGTTGCTCTTTTTACAAGATTAGACAGAACTGCCAACACTATGTTAAAAGTAGGAACACCAGTACATCCATGCCTTGTGAGAAACCATCTAAAATCTCTCCTAAAAGTGTCTTTTTCCCCATTGTTTTTTTCACTTATGAAACAATCTCAAAGTTACACTTTGCAATAGTATACATAAAGTTTTCATCAATCATTTAAAAAAACCTCACATTAACCACTAAGAAGAATATATGCAGTGTATTATTTGTTGAAACTGTACTTCCAATTTGATTTGAAACTGTCTCATTGCTATCTGTTTATCAATAAAACTTTGAAAAAAATAAAAAAAACCTCACAGTATGTTATCCAGCCTCTGCCAAATACTTTCGCATGTGTTTCCTGAAAGCAAGAGCATTTTCCCACACAACCAATCCTAGCAATCAGAAGAATGATACTGATGCAGCCCTACCAGCAACCCTCAGACAGCCATGCACATTTGGGTGGTGTGCTTGGTGTGCTCCTCACAGGCGACCCTACCTGGAGCAAAGGGTGCACCTGTTTAGTCAGCTCCAGTCTGCAGCAATTGTTTTCCTCTGCTGCCTCCTTCTCTGCCACTGAGTCCTTCTCCTGCTCTTCTTTCTCCTGCCCTCCCCCTCCTCTTCTTTGTCTTCTGAGGGATACAGAATTCTGCTTCATTTCATAGCAGTAATGAAGGGGTCATCTTAGTTACTGGAAGTTTCAGTCCATACTCAGCTGGCTCCAAGACAGCATATTTAGTAGCTTTTAATATTATATTCTTTTGCTGAATTTCTGAGACTTTGGTTATTATGTGTCTATGTGTAGATTTATTGTGATTATGGCTGTGTGCACTTCTTTTCTTATGCTTGGAAAATTTCTGCTAGTACTTCTGTGAATAGTCTTTTTATGTCATTTATTTTGTCTCCTACTGCTTCATTCCTATTATTCTTATATTATTTTCTTTGTCATTTTATCACTGTTGAATTGTTATTTCCTGGTTCCCTATTAGTTTTAAGAGATCTTTCCTCTCACATTCATTAACTGCATCACTGTCTTCTAGGTCTGAAAGTCTATCTTCTGTTTCACTCATGCAGTATTGCCAACTTTCAATGGAGTTCTTAATATCCTGGGTATCTGTTTGAATCTGTTTCATGCATTCTAATTCTTTTGCATATTGTGCATTCAGTGTTTCATTCATGTTCTGATTTTCCTTTTTTGAAAATCTGTGTCTTCTTTAGCTTTGTTGAGCAATTGTTTCAGGATTGATACCATTTCTTCTTGGACCTCAGAGATTATTTCTGATGTTATTTCTTGTGTAGCCTAGTGGGATTTGTGTGTTTATTTAGTTGCTATCATTTCAGAGATTTCAGGTTTGTGATTTCCAAGTTCTTGTGTATCTTTTTCTCTTGGATTTGTCTTGGCATGGTAGAGGATTGAGATTTTTCTTTTGCTCATTTGTTTTGACATTTTTGAAGCTCCTAGTGGTAGTCACCCTGACAGACTCCCACAAGCTTCTCTGTGTCCACCAAAGTTCTTAAATGGCTCCATGAATGCTCTGCATTCGCTTGCACTGGGACCACAGATTGCATCTCACTGGCATTCCATAGGCCATTCAGAGGCCTTCTAAATTCTTAAAAGTTTGGAAGTGCACCAGCAGAATTCCCAAACCTGTGCACTGTAGGCTGAGGAAAGTCACAGTGTACCAGAGATGCAGGCTGCTCAGAGTCTACAGAAGTTCTTAAATGGTGCCAAAAAAGCTTTGTACCTCTATAATATGAATATGTATAACAAAACAGCTGGGGTGAACACAAAGGACATAAAAAGACTGTTTTTTGGAGTAGTAGCAAAAAACTTCCCAAGCTTGGGACAAGAATGTGGCATAAATATAAATGAGGCATGTAGAATTTCAGTTATTTATAATCAAAACAAATGTACACATAGACACCTAACAATCAAGACTCCAGAAAGCCAGCAAAATAACAGAATACTAAAAGCTGTTAGGAGAAACAGGCCACCTATAATTTTAAGCCCATCAGAATCATGACATATTTCACAATGCAGACCATCAAACTGAGAAGAACTTGCACTTAAATATTTCAGGTCCTAAAAAAACCCTCAAAACAAACAAACAAACAAACTTCTGAGCCTGATTAACATACCTTGCAAAACAATCTATCTGTTGTATTTACCTATGATATTTAATATGTATCATATTTAATGGAGAGATAAGATATTTCCATGACAAACAATAACTGAAGAAATCAACCCAACAAAGAATACTAACAGATATTCTAGAAAGAGACAAAAATGATCACAACTTCAGGAAAACAACAGCAAAGAACAATCAGCCAGAGAAAGCAATTAAACAGAGTAACAATAGGGATCCTATAATAGGAAAATAACATGACAAAGATAAGCCAATACACACCAGTCACAACCATCAATGTAAACAGTCTCAATTCACCAATCAAAAGAAGCAGACTGGCAGAGTTAATCAAGATACAAAATCCAACAATATGCTATAAATAAGACTCACATTTAAGTAAAAAAGAAATTAATAGACTGCAAGTGAAAGGATGGAAAACAATACTCCACGAGAGAGGAACTGACAAAGAAGCAAGGGTAGCTATTCTGGTTGCTGAAAATGTCAACTTCAAACCAAGAGTGACTGAAGGAGATAAAGAAGATCACTACATACTTGTTAGAGGAAAACTGTAAGAGGAAGAGATAATAATTATAAATATATATAAATCCAATATATGAGCACCCAAGTATGTATGACAAATTTTAACAGACAATGGACTTGGTAGACCTTTACAAAGTGAAGCACCCAACAACATTAGAATAGACATTCTTCTCAGCTGCACACTGTATAGTCTCCAAAATATATCACATACTAGCATATAGTGCATGCTTAAATAAATGCTAAAGAATTGAAATTATCCTATGCATATTATCTGCCCATGGTACAATGAAACTGGAAATTACTGACAAAAGAACTAGCAAAAACTCCACAAACACATACAAACTAAATTTCACCCTGCTGAACATTCAATGTGATACAGATGAAATTAAACAGTATTTACTATCCAACAAATATACAGATATAACTTACTGAAATCCTTGGGTACAATGAAAGCTGTCTTAAGAAGAATAGTTATATTGATCAATTTGCACATTAGGAAAGCTGAACAAGCCCAAATAAACAGCCTTATGCTGCACTTCAATCTCCTAGAAAAAGTAGAGCAAGTCAAGCCCAAAGCTCAAAAAAGTCAGGAAATTGTAAACACCAGAATAAAAATAAATGCAATGGAGATGAGGAAAACAATAAAAGCATTAATGAACTGAAGAGATGGTTCTTTGAAAGAATAAATAAAATTGATAAACCCCTAGCCAACCTTAACAAAAAAAGGAAAGAAAAATTCAAATCCACTCAATAAGGGTGAAATTACTACAGACTGCATAGAAATTCATAAGATCATCAATATCTGTTTCCAAAAGCTTTACTCTCACAGGACGGAAAACACAGAAGAAATGGAGAGATTCCTAGATACACATGAACTTCTGAAGCTGAATGAAAAAGTTATAAAAACTATGAATAACCCAATATCAGTGGATGAAATTGAAAATGTTATAAAAAACCTACAGCAAAACACTGAGGTCCTGATGGATTCACAGCTAAAGTCTACAGGATATTTAGAGAAGAGTCAATGCCAACTCTTGTCAAATTCTTCAATGGATTTGAAAGGGAAGCAATCCTCCCAAATTCATTCCCAGAGGCAAGTTTTACACTGATAATAAAATCAGAGAAAGACCCTGCCAAAAAAAGAGAATTACAGGCCAATCTTCCCAAGGAACATAGATGCAAAAATTATCAATAAAATGCTAGCAAACAGAATTCAGCAAATCACCAAGAAGATTATTTGTTATGACCAATTCAGATTCATCCCAGGAATAAAGGGATAATTCAATATATGAAAATTCACAAATGTAATGCACCATATCAACAGAGTTAAGGACAAAAATCACATGATCGGGCTGGTGAGCTAGCTCAGTGGTCTAAAGCGCCTTCTTAGGCAAGCTTAGGCAAGCATGCAGGGACCTTGGTTCGACCCCCAGCACCACATGCCATGCAAGCCCCGCCCCCAGGGTGGGCTGAGCTGACCATTAAAAAAAAAAGAAAAAAATCACATGATCATCTCAGTAGAAGCAGAGAAAGCTTTTGACAAAATCACTCATTCATGATAAAAAACCCCGCAGGAAACTGGAATACATGGTCTTTACCTCAACCTGATAATAGCCGTCTATGACAAACCAAGAGCCAACATTATATTAAATGAACAAAAAATGAAAACATTCACTTTAAAATAAGGAACAAGGCAAACATGTTCCCTGTCTCCAATCCCACTCAATATAGTTCTAGAAATATTAGGGAGAGCAATTATACAAGAGATAGAAGTGAAAGAAATAATTATTGGAAAGGTAGAAGTCAAATTATCATTATGTGAAGATGACATGATATGCTACATAGAAGAGCCCAAAAACTCCACCAAGAGACTTGTAGATTTAATAAACAAGTTCAGTAGCATATCAGGATAAACAGTCAAATTTCAAAATCAAAAGTATTTCAGTAAACAGACAACAAACACAATGAGAGAAAAATTAAGTAAACCACAATTTTCAAAATAACACATCCCAAAATGAAATACTTAGGAATCAATGTAACAAAGGGGCAAAATATTTGTGCAGTGAAAAGTAAGTACTCTGAAAAAAGAGATCAAAGAGGATTTCAGGAAATGGAAAGATATTACTTGCTTCTGGATAGGAAGAACCAACATCGCGAAAATGACTGTAATCACAAAATTGTTATACAGATTCAATGCACTCCTGATTAAAATAACATTATTATGTCCAACAGATCTAGAGAAAACATTCCTAAAATTAATCTGGAACCAGAAGAGACCTAGAATAGCAAAAACAATTATAAGGAACAAAGGAAAACCAAGAGGCAGTATATTCTCTGACTTGAAACTATACTACAAAGCTACTGTGATAAAATCATCAAGGTACTGGCAAAAATATCCACCAAAACCAGACCTGAAGATCAATGGAACAGTTTAGAAGATGTGGACAAACTACAAGCACTCTCAGCAACCTTTTCTTTGAGAAAGGGGCCAAACACGTTCACTGGAAGAAAGAGAACTTCCTTAATAAATGCTACTGAAAAACTGTCTTTCCTCATGATGAAAGATAAAATTGGAGCCATGCCTATCATACAGAAAACTAAAGTCAAATGGATGAAATATTTAAGTATTAAAATAGAAACAGAGTCCTAGTTCAGGACTGGTGAGTGTGTGAGAGAGCTTCCAGCTACCCTGTGAGGGTGGGAACTGCCAGTCCAAGCTCAGGTGCAGCATGGGTGACACCATATTTTACCCCCTTGGGAACCCCCCAACACTTTGCAGCATCCTCTCCACCCCACCCATGGAATGAGAATTTCTGATGCGTTCCGGGGACCCCCAGATCCAGTCCTAGCCCAGGCCATGGTGAGTGTGTGGGAGAGCTTCCTGCTACCCTGCACCAGCAGGACCTGCCTGTCCAAGTCCAGGTGCAATACAGATGAGACCCACTTCCACCACCTAGGGATACCCCCACCACTCCGCAGCAGCCCACCAACCTCACCCACCGAGTGAGAATTTATGCTGCATTCTGGGGAATCCCAGATGCAGCACTAGCCCAGGCCCGGTGAGTGTGTGGGAGAGCTTCCTCTCCCCTCTACTCCAACTTGTCCCCTCCAGACTCAGCTCAGGCCTGGCATACAGGCCTGGGTTGAAACCCTGCAGCTGCAATCCTAGTAGAGAGAGTAGGGCACAGCACCACCCAGAGAGTACAGGAGCAGAACATCTTGCCACAGGGGCACAACAGGTTCCCTCCCAAGGGCGGAAGCAGGAAAGAGCTGAGGACAGGGGCCAGACCCAAGCCAGGCACAGCTGGATAAATCCAAACTTTGTAGATCTGGACCTGAATTTCAGTAGGTGCTAAGGTTATACCTGAACCAAAGACCTACAATAAAGGTCAGAAGACAGTGCTACACAAAAATGACAATGAGAAGGAGCAAAATGTACTCTCAGACTGAAGCCCACCCATAAAAAGTGCAGAGGACACTAACACAGAACAAATTGGGAATCACACAACTGAAATCAATGAATCAACAGCTTCTGAAATAAGGAAACAACTGCAGAAAAGTATAGAGGAACTCAGATTGGAAATGAAAAAAGAAATTCCTGAATTAATACTATCTGCAATAAGGAATCAAATGCAGAGTTCTAGCCCAGGCCTGGTGAGTGTGTGGGAGAGCTTCCAGCTACCCTGCACCGGCGGGACCTATTACAGGTCCCAGTCCAGCCACAGCATGGGTGAGACCCTATTCCACTCCTTTGGGAAGCCCCCAACACCCCGCAGCACCTACCTTACCCCGCCTGCTGAGTAAGAATTTCTGCCACATACCCGGAACCCCCAGACCCAGTCCTAGCCCAGGCCCGGTGCCTGTGTGGGAGAGCTTCCAGCTACCCTGCACCGGCGGGACCTATTACTGGTCCCAGCCCAAGCGCAGCATGGGTGAGACCCTATACCCTTGGGACGCCCCTAACCACCCCGCAGCCCGCTGAGTAGGAATTTCTGCCATGTTCCCAGAACCCCCAGACCCAGTCCTAGCCGAGGCACAGTGAGTGTGTGGGAGAACTTCCCTCTACTTTGTGCCAGCAGGACCTATTACTGGTCCCAGCCCAGGCGCAGGTGGGTGAGACCCTCTTCCACCAACTTGGGATGCCCCTAACCACTCCGCAGCACCTCCCCCACACTGCCTGCTGAGTAGGAGTTTCTGCTGCCTTCTGGGATCTCCCAAACCAGTCCTAGCCCAAGCCCAATCTGCAACTGAACTCCAGTGCCTGCTAAGGTTATAACTACAACAAAGAACTACAGCAAAGGTGAGAAGACAGTACTACACAAAATGACAAGAAGGAACAAAATGCAACCTCAGAACCCAAGCCCACCCATAACAAGTGCAGAGGACACTAATGCAGAACAAATTAGGAATCACACAGTGGAAAGGAATGAATCAATGGCTTCTGATATAAAGAAACAGCTAGAGAAAGTTATAAAGGAACTCAGATTGGAAATAAAAAAAGAAATCCCTGAATTAATAACATCTGCACTAAAGAATCAAATGCAGAAACATACGGAGGAAACCCAGTGCCCACGCAGATCAAGTGCAGAGGACACTAGCTCGGCTCAAATGCATGAATTAATAGCGTTGACAGTAAAAAAGCAGCAGCAGAAAGGTATGGAAGAAAACAGAGCGCAACTCTCTTCTGAAATAAAAAAAGAATTCTCAGAACTCATAGCATCTGAAGTAAAGAATCAACGATAGAATCATAGGGAGGAAATGCAATCTGAAAAAACACTGCAGTAAAAGAATTTATAACTGCTTCTAAAGAAGACATTGATAAAAAATAGAGGAGATTAGAAAAATGACGGATTCCTTGAATGAGCAATAAAGAAAAGAAATAGATCACATGAAGCAGAGTCAAAGAGATATAGAGGAAAGTAAAATCTCAATCACAAGCTTGCAAAACCGTTTAAGTGAAT
>NW_004524892.1:1529835-1530516 GCF_000260255.1 Octodon degus | reverse complement strand
CTTCTCAGAGGAAGAACTTAAAGAAGAGAATAAATATATGAAAAAAATGCTCCACATCACTAGTCATCCACGAAATGCAAATTAAAACCACATTGAGATATCATCTCACCCCAGAAAGAATGGCTATCCTAATGAAATCACCCAACGACAAATGTTGGAGAGGATGTGGGGAAAAAGGAACCCTTCTCCACTGCTGGTGGCAACGTAGACTGGTGAAACCATTATAGAAATCAGTGTGGAAACTCCTTACCAAAGTTGGACTGGAAATTCCAATTAAACCAGGTATTCCTCTCCTGGGAATTTTCCCAGAGGATCTGAAAACATCATATCATAGTGATATATGTGTGCCTATGTTTATAGCAGCAGAATTTGTGATAGCGAAATATTGGAAAGAACCAAGATGCCCATTACCTGAGGAATGTTTGAAAAAGATGTGGTATTTTTACACAATGGAATATTATTCAGGTATTAAGAATGATAAACTGGAAGCCTTTATGTTGAAGTAGATGCCACTTCAAAATATTCTCGTCTGAAATGCAGTGAGATAGTGAGGTTAAGCTTGATAGCCTAAATCATTTGATAATAACAATATGCTTGTCTTCTGGATGGTTAACAACCTAAGTTTGCAAACCAAAATTAGAGAAAAAGGTGGGCTACAAGGAAAGCCAACATTTTGGCCCT
>NW_004524892.1:1525122-1526909 GCF_000260255.1 Octodon degus | reverse complement strand
AATTTCTGACATTGCCAGTTAAACAGAAGACCCAATGCTGTTTTGGGCTACTAGACTCTTTTAGAATATTTTGCTGAGTTTACACACCTATAATATTCAAATAACAGAACTTAACAAGAAAATGGTATACAGATTAATTTCCATTTTGTATCTGTGTATTCAAAGTTGTTAGGATAGACATATAGTTACATTCTCTTAATGAATAGAGTGATTTGTTCTAATGCTATTTGTAAATAGGATATCATGTCCTCATCTTGTACAGCAATTAACCACTATGAAGAATGTATGCAATGTGTTAATTATTGAAACTATCCTACCAATTTTATTTTAAACTGTCTCATTGCTGTTTGTTTAGTAAAAAATTATGGTAAAAATTTAAAAAACAATCAAGTGCAAAAATAAATGTAGGAAACCCAATGCCCACGTTGAACGAGTGCAGAGGACTGTAGCTCAGCTCAAATGTATGAATTAATAGCGTCTTTAGTAAATAAGCAACAGTAGAAAGTTATAGAGGAACTCAGAGCAGAGTTCTTTTTTGTAATAAAAAAAGAACTCTCTAAACTCATAGCATCTGAAGTAAAGAATCAACTTCAGAAACATACAGAGGAAACCTAATCTGAAAAAAAACAGTGCAGCAAAAAAATTAATAGCAGTTTATAAAGAAGACACTGATAAAAAAATAGAGGAGGTTAGAAAAATGATGGATTTCTTGAATGAGAAATACAGGAAAGATATAGATGGCATGAAGCAGAGTCAAAGAGATATAGAGGTATTTAAAATCTCAATCACAAGGTTGTAAAACCTTTTGAATGAAAATGAAGACAGAGTTTCAGATCTTGAAGAAGCTGGCACAGCTAGTGAAAATGCAAGAAAAGATCTCTTAAAAACAACTAGGATGCGGGAAAAATTAATTCATCATTTGCAAGATGATGTAAAGAACAATGTGAGACTAATAGGTATCAGTGAGAAAGAAAGAGTCAATACAAAGTACATTTTAAAAAATATGGGCAGAAGTAATAGCAGAAAACTTCCCAAAAACGAGGAAACAGTCTGATATTCAGGTAATTGAAGTATACAAATGCCAAGTAACCTCAACCCAGTTAAAATCACACAGAGACATGTAATAGTCAAGATCTCTGAAATCCAGCACAAGAATCATATTCTGAAAGCTGCTGGAGAAAAGAAGCAGATCACATTCAACGGAAAACCCATCAGAATTATGGTCGACTTCTCTTCACAAACCATGCAGGCAAGAAGAGCATGGAGCAGAGTACTTCAAGTTCTCTATGAAAAGAAATTCCAGCCCAGACTACTATACCCTGGAAAACACTCTTTCAAGTTTGATGGTGAAGTGAAATACTAAACTAAATACTCAGAACAACTAAAGAATTTCATGATGACAAAGCCAACACTAAACAGCCTTCTGAAAGATGTTCTAGAGAGGGACCAAAATGACCAGAACTCCACGAATGAGAACAGATGCAAACAACAAAATACAGCAAGCAATCAAACATAGAAGAAAAAGGAGTAAATTACAGCATGTAAATTAAATGTCAATCGCAAGTCAATACATCTCCATTATAACCATTAGTGTAAATGGACTCAATTCCCCAATTAAGAGAAATAGACTGGCACAGTGGATTAGGAAACAAAATCCAAAAAAATTGTTTTTTCCAGGAACCCATTTAATGCATAAAGTCATTCACAGGCTGAAAGTCAAAGGATGGAACAGAATATTACATGCCCCTGCAAATGAGAACAAAGCAGGGGTAGCAATGCTATTCTCA
>NW_004524892.1:1513468-1524440 GCF_000260255.1 Octodon degus | reverse complement strand
TAAATACCCTAATGCTGCACCTTCAACAACTAGAAAAGGAAGAGCAAACCAAACCCACAGCCCAAAGACAGGAAGTAGTCATAAAGATTAGAGCAGAAAATAATTCAATTGAGACAAAGAAAACAGTTCAAATAATGAACGAAACCAAAAGCTGTTTCTTTGAAAGATTAAATAAAATTGATATACCCCTACCTAACCTCATCAAAAAGAAGAAAGAAAGCATTCAAATACAAGCAATATGGAATGAAAAGGCTTTAATTACCACAGACTCAGTGGAAATTCAGAAGATTTTCAATAGCTACTTTGAGAATCTTTACTCTCACAGAATAGAAGACAAAGAAGTAATGGATAGTTTCTACAAATGTACAAATTACCAAAAACTGACTCAACAAGATATACCACCTCTCAATAAAGAAAATAGAGCAAGGAGATAAGCTAGAAAACATGACAATGTCAAGTTATACACTTACATGCAGAAGATGAGTAAGGCAATGATCCTGAGTATCTTCAAAATATTTTTTAATCTAGCAGTTAATTGGAAAGATTCTCACCCTGACTAATTATATATACTGATATCTATGTACTAAGCAACTGCACTGAAGATGGTAATCTGTAATGGTAGTTTCATGCTTGGAGTGCTGGTCATTCTGGTCTTCTGAATATGGACTGCTTCTCATGACAGGCCAGTTGCTACTGGGCTGTCTCTTGGGAAGATGATTGTTCAAAAAAAGGGTCTGTGAATGAAGGCAAGAGATAGGAAAAGCAATATTGTGGGGCTGTCCTGCTTCAAGGTTGTATATGGTTACATTTTTGGAGTTATGTGTAAACATAAGAAATATATAGTTCTTTATGCCTATTTTTTAAAATACAATCTACTTTATGAATGTTTTTTCGTCATATTCTATAGGGACTTAAATTTCAACATATCAATACTTGATGAAAAATACCTGTTTCATGTTATGCCTAAGATGTTTGATATTCAGACAGTTAGTGAGGTTAAGCTTAACAGTGTAGGTTGTACAGTAATAACAATAAGCTTGTCTTCTGGATTGTTAACAATCTAAGTTTGCAGATTAAATTTAGAGAAAAAGGAGGGCTGCAAGGAAAGCCAAAATTTTGGCCTTAGCCTTCCAAGGTCACTTAAGACTCAGGACATTTGAGGATTTGTACTGTAACGTCATGTAACTTCGTAGGGTTCCCAATTTTATGATCAAGAAGCTTATGTAGCCAAAGAGGAAAGTGATCGATGATGTAGAGTGTGCCTAAGGAGAGTCACATGGAGAGAAAACATTCTCTCAGGCTTTCATAGAGAGCACATTGGCCAAGCAGTGGCCATGACTCATCCACATGGCTGACATTGACAAAGGTTCTACAATCTGAGGTACAGGATCTCAGGATAAATCCTGAGAGGATTTCACTGACCTCATCAGACCCAAAAGTTGCAACTCTTGTTCCATAGGTCTTGATTTACCTTGGTCTTAATGGTCCAGCAGAAAAGTATAAAAATGAAGTATTTGAAGTAAAGCCATGGTGTTATGTTGAGATGTATTGGACTCAGGTCAACAATTTCTGACTTTGCCAGTGAAGCAGAAGACCCAATACTATTATGGACTACTGAACTCTTTTAGAATATTTTGCTGAGTTTACACACCTATAATATTTAAATAATGGACCTTAACAAAAAAGGGGATGCAAATGAATGTCCGTTTTTTATGTGTGTATTCAAAGTGGTTAGGATAGATATATAGGTACATTCTCTTAATGAATAGAGGGATTTGTTCTAATGGTGTTTGTAAATAGGATATCAAATCAGCATCTTGTACAGCAATTAACCACTAGGAAAAATGTATGCAATGTGTTAATTATTGAAACTGTTCTACCAATTTTGTTTGAAACTGTCTCATTTCTATTTTTTTCTCAATAAAATTATGGAAAAAAAGAAGTATATAATTCTTTATGCATACTTTTTAAAATATATTCTAATTTTTAAATGTTTTTTCATTATATTCTATAGGGACTTAAAGTTCAACATATAAATACTTGATGAAAAATACCTGTTCCGTGTTATGTCTAAGATGTTTAATATTCAGACAGATTGTGAGGTTAAACTTAACAGCCTATATTGTATGGTAAATAATAAGCTTATCTTCGGGTTGGTTAACAACTTAAATTTGCAGACCAAAATTAGAGAAAAAGCAGGGCTGCAAGGAAAGCCAACATTTTGGCTCCAGCCTTCCAAGGTCACTTAAGACTCAGGATATTTGAGAACTTGTACTGTAACTTCATATAACTCGGTAGTGTCCCAAATTTTCTGATCAAGGAGATTATGGGGCCAAAGAGGAAAGTGATCGATGATGTAGAGTGTGTCTAAGGAGAGTCACATGGAGAGAAAACATTCTCTCAGGCTTTCACAGAGAGCACATTGGCCAAGCATTGGCCGCGACTCATCCACGTGGCTGACACTGACAAAGGTTCTACAATCTGAGGTACAGGATCTCAGGATAAATCCTGAGAGGATTTTACTGACCTCCTCAGACCCAAAAGCTATAACTCTTGTTGCATAGGTCCTCCTTTATCTTGGTCTTAACCATCCAGCAGAAAAGTATAAAAATTATATGTGAAAGTAAAGCCATGGTGTTATGTTTACCTGTAGGTGACTCACATCAACAATTTCTGACATTGCCAGTGAAGCAGAAGACCCAAAACTATTATGGGCTACTGAGCTCTTTTAGAATATTTTTGCTGAGTTTACATACCTATAATACTTAAATGATGGAACTTAACAAAAAACGGGGATACAGATGAATTTTCATTTTGTATCTGTGTATTCAAAGTGGTTAGGATGGATATGTAGTTACATTCTCTTAATGAATAGAGGGATTTGTTCTAATGTTGTTTGTGAATAGCATATCAAGTCAGCATCTTGTACAGCAATTAATGCCTAGGAAGAATGTATGCAATGTGTTAATTATTGAAACTGTCCTAAAAATTTGGTTTGAAACTGTCTCATTTCTATTTGTTTCTCAATGAAATTATGGGAAAAAAAGAATAAAAATAGAGATAAAGCCATGCTGCTATGTTGAGCTGTAGGGGCCTCAGGTCAACAATTTCTGAAATTGCCAGTCAAGTGGAAGATCCAATAGTATTAAGGGCTACAGGACTTTTTTAAAATATTTTGCTGAGTTTACACACCTGTAGTATTCATATAACAGAACTTAACAAATAAAAGGGGATACATGTAATTCAACATGTCCATTTTGTATCTGTGTATTCAAAGTGGTTAGGATAGATATATCGTTGCAGTCTCTTAATGAATGGATGGATTTTTTCTAATGGTGTTTGTAAAGAGGATATCATATCAGCATCTTGTACAGCAATTAACCACTAGGAAGAATGTATGCAATGTGTTAATTTTTGAAACTGTCCTACCAATTTGATTTGAAACTGTCTCATTGCTCTTTGTTTCCCAATAAAACTATGGGAAAAATAAATAAACAAATTAAATCCTTTAAATAGGAAAGAAGAAAGAAAAAAGAAAGAAAGAAAGAAAGAAAGAAAGAAAGAAAGAAAGAAAGAAAGACAACTAGAAAGGTATAATTCAAGTAAATGGAAAGCAAGAACTCAAGTACTAACTAATTTAATTAAGAGCGGGAAAGGAGAACTAGGAAACATGATAGTGACAAGCCATACAGTTATATGTAAAAGATGGGGAAGGCAATAATCCTGAGAATCTTCAGAAGATTTTTGAATCTATCAGTTAATTGGAAGGATTCTCACCCTGACCTACTATATATACTGACACCTCTTAACTAAGGAACTGCACTGAAGATGGAAATTTGTAATAGTAGTTTCATGCTTGGAGTGCCTGTCATTCTGGTCTTCTGAATATGGACTTCTTGTCCTTGCAGGCCATTTGCTGCTGTGCTGTCTCTTGGGTATATTATGGTTCAAAAAGCAGGGGTGGTGAATGAAGGCAGGAGACAGGAAAAGGTATTTTGTGGGAATGTCCTGATACAAGGTTGTCTGTGTTAGATTTTTGAACTTATGTGTCAATATAAGAATTATATAATGTTTTATGTTTATTTTCAAAATATATTTTAATTTTTTCAACATTTTTTCATCATATTCTATAGGGACTTAAAGTTCAGCATGTCAATACTTGATGAAAAATGCCTGTTCCATGTTATGCTTAAGATGTCTGATATTCAGACAGGTGGTGAGGTTAAGTTTATCAGCCTAGGTTGTATGGTAATAACAATAATCTTTTCTTCTGCCTGGTTAACAATCTATGTGTGCAGATCAAAATTAGAGAAAAAGGAGGGCTGCAAGGAAAGCCAACATTTTGGCCCTAGACTTCCAAGGTCAATTAAGTCTGCGGACATATGAGAACTTGTACTGTAACTTCATGTAACTCAGTAGTGTCCCAAATTTTCTCATCAAGGAGATTATACAGCCAAAGAGGAAAGTGATTGATGATGTAGAGTGTGCCTAAGGAGAGTCACATGGAGAGAAAACTCTCTCTCAGGCTTTCACAGAAAGCTCATTGGCAAGCAGTGGCCGTGACTCATCCACATGGCTTACACTGACAATGGATCTACAATCTGAGGTACAGGATCTCAGGATAAATCCTGCGTGGATTTTACTGACCTTGTCAGATCCAAAATCTAAAGTTCTGGTTGCATATTTCTTGCTTTATCTTGGTCTTAACCGTTCTTCAGAAAAGTATAAAAATGGATTATAAAAAGTATAGCCATGCTGTTATGTTGAGCTGTAGGGGACTCAGGTCAGTAATTTTTGACACTGCCAGTCAATTGGAAGAGCCAATACTATTGACTACTAGACTCTTTTAGAATATTTTGCTGAGTTAACACACCTATAATATTCAAATGACAGAAGTAAACAAAAAAGGGGGTACAGATGAATGTGCATTTTGTACCTGTGTATTCAAAATTGTTAGGATAGATATATAGTTACTTTCTCTTAATGAATAGAGGGATTTTTTGTAATAGTGGTTTTTTTTGTAACAGTGTTTTTAAAGAGGATATCATGTCTGCATTGTGTACAGCAAATAATCACTAGGAAGAGAGTATGCAATGTGTTAGTTATTGAAACTTTCCTACTAGTTTGTGTTGAAAATATCCCTTTGCTATTTTTCTCTCAATAAAATTATGGAAAATAAAGAATAAAGAGCTCTCAAAATTAAAAAATTTTAGAAAAGAATACATGTTTTATAATTATGAAATGAAACAAGCATTACACCTTCTTAAAAATCTTCTGTGACTACCATAGTATATTTAATCTGTCATTGTGTTAAACATGCAGCACAAAATGGTAGATAACTATATCCTATGTTAATCTGCCTGAATATTTTAATTATTTCATAAAACTTTATATATCAATTATAGGCAATTGTTTGTTCTACTTTTTACATCAGTGAAAATTTTCAAAACTTAAATCTCATTCAACCATTAAATTTCTGCTTATGATCATAAAACATTTCAAATTCACTGATATCAGTTTTACTATTAATCTGTAAGTAGGTATTCATCAATCTATTTGAAATGTACTTTTACTTTAGACATATAAATTGAATAGGAAAAACTTATAACCAAATATGCAATGAATATTAATCTATGGAGATGCTATGGAAACAACATAGGCAATCCCTGAAAGTTGTTTTTGATAAACAGACTTGGTCCTAAGGAAAGAGAACAGCCAATGAGAAACAGCAGATTAGAAACAGCAAGTGAGAAAGGGACTTTCTGAACTAGAAACATTAAGTAACTTGTAACAACACACAGAAGTAGGTATAGAGAAAAACTTTAATGATAGCATTGAGTTACCTAACACTGTGTAATGAGAGAAATTTTAGAAGTTTATAGATCTTGTAAAGACTTTATCTATCTCACTATTGAGTCATTTATCAAATTATTGAATGCATAATGTTCCATATGTTCTTTGTTGTAACAGTAATTATCTCTTTCACATGTAACAATACTATTCTATGAGAGAAGTTACATTATTATATCCATTATATGGATTAGAAAACAGAGATATTGGCTGCTATATAAACTCCTCAAGATTATATAACTAAGAGGTAGGGGAGTTTATGTTTTGTCTCTGTGATATATTTAATATGTATGGTACAAAATAAAATATATGTTGGGTTTATAGAAAAAAAGAAAAAGAAATCACCAAAAGAGCAAAAAGAAAATCCACGACTTGGGAAATATTTTTCCACCTGTTGTTCATAAAATACACATCTATCTAGAATATATAAAGAATTTAAATATAACAGGCCTCTAAAATTCAATCACTCAATCCAAAGTGGGCATCTGAATTGAACACACACTTTACAAATAAAGAAATACAAATGGCAAATAAATATATGAAAAAATGTTCAACATCATTGATCATTCAAGAAAGGTAAATTAAAACAACATAGAGATTACATATCATCCCAGAAAAATAGGCTATTATTAAGAAGTCAACCAATAACAAATGCTGGAGGGGCTGTTTGGATAAAAGAACACTTTTCCATTGTTGGTGGGAGTGCAAGCCAGTAGAAGCATTGTGGAAATCAGTGTGGAGATTTCTCAAAAAAACTAGGATTGGAGGTCTCATTCAAGCCAGCTATTCCTTTCTTAGGTGTTTTCCCAAGAGAACTGAAAACATCATACTACAGTGATATATGTGCACCCATGTTTATAACAGCACAATTTGTCATAGCTAAATCTTGGAAGCAATTTAAAATCCCATCAACTGAGGAATGAATAAAAAAGTGTGTTTTTATGCATAACAGAGTACTATTCAGCCATAAAAAGATGAATTTGAGGCTTTTATTGGTAAATAGATGTAACTAGAGACTGTATTGTTAAGTAAAATGTATCCAGCCCACATGTGCAAACATTGGATTGTCTTGCTAATGTGAGAACCTGAAAAAGTAACATCTGAAAGGTACAGTAGATATTGTGAAAGGGAAAGAATCTGTTCCATGGGAAAAAAACAGGATGAGGAAAAGGCAAAAGGAAGAGGGGAAAAGATATAATTATGTATATATGCTGGACTGTTCAGTTAATTGTACTGATGATTTCTGCTGGTCTATTGAAAGGAACAGTTAATGGTAAAATATTTTCATATATATATATGAATCATATATATAATTTTTAAAACCAGTCTTGCAGGTTTATATCTGGTAACCTAAGCAACTGATTTGAAGATAACTTTATTTTTTTGAAGATAAATTTATGCATTACAACAACTACTGTCAAATTCCTCTTACTTTATTTAATGAAATTTTGTATCATTTCTAATAGTTTTTTTCTTTTATCATTTTGTACTCTTTATATAATAATGAAAAATAAAGAAAAGCTTACCTTTACTTAATATAATTGTCTTACACATTTCATATTTTTGCCTATTAGTATGGTTTTTAATCTGTATGCATTATAACTTTATAAATTCTTATAAGATAAATGAACCTGATGGTGGCAAAATTAAATAGTTTTGGAGGGAAATGAAGAAAAGAATGGAAATGTGTTAATGTATGTATGTATATATGTTAATAATGTGTATATATCAATTCTCTACATTGAATACACTCATTATATATAGTTAACATATACTAGTAAAAGTCAGAAAAAGAAGGAAATTGATGCATTGTTGTGCTTAGCCTTTGATTAGCTTGGGTAAGTCAATTAACATGTTTACATGTATTAAGATGGGAGCAAGAAACTCTTCTTTGAGAAAGATTTTTTTTTTTGGCTACTTCAGGATGCCTTCAGAATGGGTCTGGTGCAGCTTCTGTAGCTGGGAATTGAACCGTGGCCCTATCCACCTGACTGTGTTTGCTCAAGTGATGCTTTAAACAACTGAGCTATCTGGCAACAGCCCCCTAGAAATCCTTCTTTGAAGACTCACCAGGGTTATTTTGAGGTTCAAATACTGTCTGACATGTAAGAGAATTATTGTTTTTGCCTTTTAAGGGTTTCCCTTATCTGCCTCAGTTTTGCTAGTTTACCTAATAGTATTTACCATTCCTTTGCTATTGGAGAAATAAAACTCCCAATGTGATGTTTCAGGTTCATATTCTCTGAAATCAAAGAATGAATTCTGAGGAACAACTGAGGTTAAGAGAGGTAAAAATAAAGAGAGAGAGAGAGATGCAGGGAGAGTGACAGGGAGTGGAAGAGGGAGAGCGAGGAGATGGAGAGAGAGAGAGAGAGAGAGAGAGAGAGAGAGAGAGAGAGAGAGAGAGAGAATACACTTAATGGGGAGCATGGGTGCTCAACAGAATGCAGTACAGACACTTGGGTGTTGGGCAATGGGAAAGAAGAATATGTCCTTAAGCTTGCTTTGTAACACAGGTTGGTCTCAAGACACAGGAAGTGTCCCAGGTGGATTGCCTCTGAGATCATCTATCCAAAAATTTTTATAGGGCAAAGTCATGAAGTGGGTGCAACGTGGGCCAAACTCTAATCAGCCAATAATCTCACGAGTATAGCTGTTTAGCTAACACTGAACCAAGAGTGAATCAAAGAACCTAGCAAGGTCAAGTGGATAACATAATTAACCTTAGCTGATAATCTGTAGTCTTAGCCTTGTCTTTAGTCTTAGTCTGAGTCTTAGTCATAGTCTTGGTGGGAGAAGATGATCCACCCCTAATGAGGTAATGTTGTATTTCTATGGGGAATCCCAAAAGAGTGATACAAATTACAGTATACTTTTAAGCTTCCATTCATCCCTCAGGGAAGTATGTAAATCCAGCCATTCTGACTTTAATCTTGAGGTCTTGCCTTCAGGTGTACCCACAGCAACAATCTTGATGTGTTTTCATCTTATGAATTGATTCCCTGGAAGGCACAGCCCTGACTGACTGCCTTTTAGTTTCTATCTAATTTAGCTGCCTATAATACTTTTAGAACTCAATTTTCTGTTCCACAGGCTATTTTATAATAAATCTGGAAAAGGAATCTGTGCTAATGTATTATTGGGTATTAATTTGTGATATTTTTACATCTCAGTAGTATGCTTTAGGATGAATGAGATGCCACATGCTTAGGCACAAGAAGGCTGAGTTTATTGTTGTTATAAGGGTCATTTAAGCCATTTCTCAAACTATTCCTACAGGGGGCAACCTACTTTCCACCTACACTAGGCTTGCAAAGTGGAACAAACTGCATTTTTTGCAGAAAATACCTGAGGTTTATAGGACCAAATGGGGAACTTTTGTCCTTGGAGGCCAAAATATACACAAGGAACCATATCTAGCAGCTTACCTGTTTCCCTGGCTTTTGTGTCACACTGATTTAACAGACCTGATAAGCTGTATTTTAGACTTGGAGAAAAAATACTTATGACCCACAAAAACCACTAGCCTGGAAATGTTACTGTTTCTAATTTCCCTCAATAGCTTTGGAGGCCTTTCACATGCTGAAAGATTAGGTTTAAGACCTTTTCTGGAGTTCAATATTACACCACTTTCTTCGCTTTTTTTAAAAAAAAATCTTTTTGAGATAGTGTCTCACTATTCAGTTCAGGCTGGCCTTGAGATTACTTTGTAGCCCAGGCTGGGCTCAAACTAACAATGATCATCCTGCCTCAGCTTCCATAGTGCTGAGATTACAAGTGTGCAGCACTGTGCCTGGCTAACTACTTTGAAAAAAGGTGTAATTTCCAATTGAATGTTCCTTTGGTGTTATTAGCATTTTGCAGAAAATTTCCTATGTGTAGTATACATGTACATGTTGAAAATGGAGATAGAAAAGTAAAGACTTTACTGGCTGAGGCTAGTTTGAATTTGCAGATGTGGGTAGGAGCATAAGTAATGTGAATATTACAATTTGAACTATGGGACTACTGCCTTTTATTCACCTGGATCTGGATGACACCAGAGAACCAAATCTCTTGACCTCTATCCTGGGGCCTAGTGCCTGGAGGCAAGATTGGAGTGAACCTGTGCAGTGGATACAGATAACTTGACTCAGTATCCTGCCAATTATACTGACAATCATGCTCTGAAAGACCCAATGTGAGGAGCTGCTAGCTTGGCACACATTTGAAATCACTAAGTCCATTCCACTTCTGGGCCTTTTTGCCTTTCTGTCCCTGCCATTCTTCCATTATGTTCTTTGTTCCTGCTGTTTTCCTTTTCACCAGCATGGACCTGCTTCCTCTGAGTGTAATTTAACCCTTTAAGTGCTATTCAGTTTAGCTGCTTTTTTTGTACTGTTGTGTACAATGTAAAATTCTTTATCATGCATAAGAATCTGAAACCCATCCAGAAACCCATTACCTATGTAGCATAAGTATGGGTGTGCATGTGTGTGTGCATGCGCATACTCATGTTTACATAGTCTGTGACTATGAGTGTTTTTGTTTATGTGTGTTATTGAGGATTAAATCCATGGCCTTTACACTGAGCTGCATCCCTAACTCTTTTGAAATTTTAAAAAATCTTAGACAGGGTTACATAGAGTCATTAAGTGGCCCAGAATCAAACTTGCAATCCTACTGCCTTAACCTCTCAGGTTACTGGCATTACAGGTGTGTGCCACCATGTTTAGTACGAGTATGTATATATTATTTACAGTATTGAGGCCTTTGTACTGAGCTACATCCCTAGTATTTTTCATTTTTCATGCACGCTTTGTATGTGTGCTCACTCAATTTGTCCTTTGGTTCATTTCTGATTCTTTAGTACACAAGTTGGTATTGAGAAAAATACAGTTAGAAACAATTGAGCTGAGGAAATCTCTTCCTTCTATCCATTTAATTTAATTTAATTTATTTAATTTAATTATTTTGATATCAGTTATTTTTATTTTAAAGAAGGAAAAAAAATAAAAACAGTGGTACAAAATCTCAAAACAAGATTTTAGGAGAGTTACAATGGTTAGTACATTGTGTATTGTTACTGCCAAAGTAGTTTCTCACATTACAAGATATAGGCAAGAAATAATAAGCAAATAAC
>NW_004524892.1:1478585-1492704 GCF_000260255.1 Octodon degus | reverse complement strand
TCTCTGGCAAGATGTTCTGCTCCTGAATCAGCTGGGTGGGTCTTGCCTCTAGCCTCTTTGCAGGGAGTTCTGCTGAAGGGATCCATGCTGGGCCTGCATGCAGCCTGGGTCAAATGAGGATCTCTGGGCCCCGGGTCATCTCACTCACTCCAGGGCCTGCACTCTGGGTCTGTTCAGGATCCCGCAGCCTCAGTCGTCTCACTCACTCGCTGGGCCTGGACTCTCCGTCTGTTCAGAATCCTGAGGCCCTGGGTCCTCTCACTCACTCGCCGGGCCTGCGCTCTCCCATCCATTTAATTTTAAAAAGCATTCTAGGACTGTTCCTCATTCCATTATCCTAAAAGAGGTATAAAACCACAGAACAAAATCCCTGGTCATCTCTGATGTTCTAGGAGAGAGCACAGGCATAGTGAATCTCCTATTCTGACTTTTATTCTTCTCATTTTTAAATCTATCTTTAGATGTGCTGAGGAATTCTTTCATGATTGTTGCCATTCTTGTTTTACATGACATATTATTTTTTATCTAATTTCCTCCATAGCTTGAAGGAGTTATTTCTTTACTTCAGTTGCTCTCATTTCAGAAATTTCAGGCATGCGTCCTCCAGGTTCTTATATATCCTTGATTCCTGGATTGGCTCTGGGTGGGCTGGAGGTCTGAGATTGCCTTTTGCTCCTTTATTTTGACATTTTTGGAACTTCCAATGTTCACCTGGACTCAGTAGCAATGGTAGGGTGGCAGGGCATGGGTCAGCAAGGGTGCTGCAACAGTAGGGATGCAAAGTAGCCTCACAAAAGCTTCTGCTTTCCTGAGTTCAGTGTGACTTCCACCACTGTGGGGGGTGGGCATAAGACACAGCTCAGAAAGTGTCCAAAGATTGTGTGTGTGTGTGTGTGTGTGGGGGCAAATCTCTACGAGGCTCTCCTGATGGTGGAAGTGTTTTCCACAGGGAGAAAAACTGATCTGGTGTGGATGACCTCCACATGACATAGGGGAAAAATGAAACTCTCAACCTGAAAAGTACCTGGGATGAGTTCATGTTCTCTAAAATTGAACAAATAGAGTTTAAGAGCAGAATATGTTGGGGAAAGAAAGTTTCTGTCCAAGAGAAGGACAGAAAGGGGGCCCCAAGTGGGTGATTCCCAGGAAGCTGTCTCTTCCAGGGAGTTTTATAGAGGAAAATCACATGGTGAGGCAGGTCTAAGGTGGTGGAGAACATGGGAACTCAGGTAGGCATGAGATGGGACAAAACTACAGTCAACCAATAAGATTACAAGGACCATTACTCAGGTAAAACTTTTTAAATCCAGGATCAAATGAGGAAGTTAGTCACATAGCAAGCAAGCACGAATATGGGACAGGGTCTCTTCCTTGTGGGGGTTAGGTTAGTGACTCATTTGGGCTCTTTCAAGGTGATTGATACCTATTTAGAATATAGGTATCCCTAGGGAAGTATGTAGCTGTGTTTCCTCTTTTGTCTTGAAGTGTGGCCCATATGGGAATGTCTATCTCTTCCAAGTTGCAAAGTCACCTTGTCTTCCATATTGTCTCCTTGAGGATATGGCCCTGTCTGACTGCCTATAATAGTTCTATCAAAGTCAGCTACCAACAAAAGGAGGACAGTGTAGGGCTCATCAAGTCTCCTTCATCAGTGGGGGGATTTGCTGTAGCTCAGTGAGGCTTCTGTGACATTGGGAGTTTGGTGCAGGGCTTACTGAGGCCCATATCCATCCAGGGTCAGCTTGCCTTCTGCAGTGGTGTGTGTGTAGGGAGCATGCATCACAGTTCAATGAGGTTTCTGCCAGGGTAGCAGTGGCAGGGAAGGGCTCACCAGAGCTCTGTCTTAGCCTTTTAGTCACCTTCACTCTACTCCAACCTTATTAAGTATTCTTGAATAAGCACTATATCTCATGCTGGTGCTTGAGATCAAAGTGTACTATGGGATAGGCATGTGTGTTGAGAGCCCCTGAGATGACCCAGTACCTTGTTAAACACTCCTGTCAATCATACCAAAGGTTTAAGGTAAATACATGAGCTGAGATGCATATCCTTTACATTCTGAAAGCTTGAATTATATGGATGCTAATCCTGTGTGCTTTGTCTTTTATTCTGTGTACAGTGCTTTTGCTTTCCTGCCATTCTGGCACCACTTCTCTTTTTTGTAACCATTTATGTTGCTACAGATTTGCCCTGAACTCAACTTCCTATAATTTTCAATAGATGTATTTTCTTTCCACTTGCTGTAGAGTGTGAACTTGCAATTCATCTTTCCTTGCACACAAAAGCTTGTTTTATATCTGTTAAGTGCATCATGTAGTAACAAATTCAAAAAAATTAAAAATCAAATTTATTTGGAGAAGAAAAATGTCCCATAACTCAAGGGATAGGATTTTATATCTCAAGGCATCTATCTCCCTGGTACTAAGTCTAAAGATCACAAATTATTTTTATAGAACATAGTTTTTGTGCAAATTTTACATGTGCTCAGGACTTGTTTGTTTTCTTTCCTTGTTGTCCTAGGGATCAAACTGAGGGCCTCATGCATGCCAGGTAAGTGGTCTAAAATTGAGCTCTACTTCCAGTCCTCGTTATGAGAATAAATTATTGTTCCTTGCTACCTCATATTTAAAGCCAATGATGCAGGCTTCTTAAAATATTGTTCCTGTTTCTGTTGAATACTGAAACACCCCACATATGTTAGGTTGTCACTGATTCTCAAGTATACTTCATTCACAATGTGAGATCCTCAAATAAATTTTGGGGCAGTGACCAAAGAAAAGTTGGACTAGAGGGTCTGAGCTTGATAGAGGCTTGTGATTTTATATCTTATATAGATTATCTCAAGCTTAGCCTTTCATTTCTATTCTGCTACCTGTGGTTCATTTCTCCAGAGGAAGGATAAAACAGAGGGTGAGAACTTACCCTCTTCTCTCTATTAAAGTTGAGTGGGCCAAAAATAATCCAGGTTCTTGTGTATAATGAAAGAATTGCTAAGCATATATCCCATAGTATGCAATATGTAGCTGGGTTTATTAAAGATCATGGGATGGTAGCATTTGGAATAGGCAAAACCAGAAAGGGGGGAAAAAGAACTTGATGTGAAATAGGAAGAAAATGTTCAAATGGAGAGAACAAGAGGGGGAAGGGGGAAAGAAAAGAAGGAAAATATTAGAAAATGAAAAAAACAAAGGAAAATGTGGAAACAAGGCTTTTGTAAATGGGAGGGGAGGAGGGGGTGAAGGGAGGGAAGGGGCATGAGAAAAAATAATTTATATCATGTATAGGTGCAAATTCTTTATGATGAATGTGATCATTATGTATATCTAAAATGAACCAATTAAATCTGATTTAAAAAGAGACCTGCTAACTGGGATTTCCAACATTTAAAGAATCAGACATCTCTGATTCTAGGTACTTCCCACTGCATCTCTCAATGATATTATTGTTCAAGGCATGTCTAGGCCTAAGCTCTTGTTATTTTATTTTTCACCTCTTTTAGGACAGTGGAAGCATGGACAACCATTAGGGTGTTGTTTACAGTTGAATGTAGGGAAGGGAGTGGCTCACTCAACTTCCTCATTACTAACTGTACTATCTCTTTTTGGTAATAGAAGCATCAATAACCATTAGGGTGGGGTATTTACAGTTGAATGAAGGGAAGGGAGTGACTCATTCAGATCCTTTGTTTCTAACTCTGCTACCTCCAGTTGGAAAATTCCAGCTTTCTCAACCTTTGCAGCATCAGTGACAGCCTCTGCTGTCAGGTTTCCCTGTATGTCATCCATTAGTACTATAGAAGCTTCTATTTGTAAGTGTATTGAAATTGTATCTTTCCTGTGAGGAAGATTTGGATGGGTCTCTTCTCTGAAAGGGGCTTGTTTTACAAATAAATGCAATCATATATATTGTTTCTGTGGCAAGAGATGATTGACATATGATTTGTTTTCATCACAGGAAGACCCTGGTTGGGTGAAAGGCACCAGAACAGAGGCTCTGACACCCAAAATTGAAGTGGAGAGCAGGCTGTCTCTTACTGAGATAAAACTGAAAGCTGCCAAGTCGAAATTTGAAGGCTAATCTTTGTACTCACATACTCTGTGACTTGAATAGTGTTACAAAACATTTTGCATTGGCTTCTCACATTTACAGTTCAGAAAGTTGAAAATAGCAGAGTCTTATAATGTTATGAGGTCTGAGGATGCTGGAGTCTCCTAGAGGTGATTTCTAGGTTTTTTTCTACCCCAAAAATTGAATGAAATAAGCATCAATGTTGGGAAATTTTCACATTGATTAAAGGTAACCCCCACTCCCAGAAGTGTAGCGGGGGAAAAAAGAAAACAGGCTCTGCGGAGGGAACTTGAGTGGAGTAAGTGTAAGCAAAATATAAAAATAAAAATAGGGTCTATAGTCAACAGCTCACTACTCTGAAAAGACATGATAGCAAGTGTTAATCTCAAATGTCTCATTTTTATATTTCTCATGCTTATGTCAAGCAGGTCATCCTCTTGAAAATAGGGGCCAGGGAGATGGCTCAGTGGAATGAGCGCTTCCCTGGCAAGCGCAAGGGCCTGAGTTCAATCCCTGGTTCTGAAAAAAGAAAAAAAAAAAGAAAAACAAAACATACTAAACTCTGTGAGAAGTCCATATGCAGGGATTTATGAGTTGTTCTCCACATGTGTTTTAGGATTTTCTCACAGATTCTTTTGTAACCAATTTTAGCCACATCCTATCTTTATGTCTCATTTTTTCCTTAAAAGAAACATATTCCCATGACTCTATATGGGATGTTGAGAGTAGAAGTCTTTGTCTTCATATAACTACTTCCACCAGGAAGGGGTTGTGGGCTCCGCCTACTGTGGATGTGCTCTCCAACTACCTTGGCATGTGGTTCACTGGCCAGATTAAAGAAAAAAAAACTGTTAGAAGACAATGATAAAATGTTAGTAACTGCTTGCCAGGCAAGTGCTTATTCTACTGAGCTATCTCCCTGGCCCTTAGTAACTGCTGAATTGTAATTTTACTATTAAGTTGCAGATAACAAAATGTGAGGATGATGTCAGATTTATACACTTCCTGTGGATGAGAACACATGTTAAAGAGAAAAATCACGTAAAATATTGAGAGGCTGAGAGTCACAGACTTAGCAAGATCCTATTTATTTATCTGTAGTTGGAATATCATTGAAGTCTTATTTTTTCCATAATTTTATTGAGAAACAAATAGCAATGACACAGTTTAAAACCAAATTTGTAGGACAGTTTCAAAAATTAACACATTGCATACATTCTTCCTAGTGGTTAATTGCTGTACAAGATGCAGACATGATATCTTATTTACAAACACCATTAGAACAAATCCCTCTATTCATTCAGAGAATGTAACTATATATCTATCCTAACCACTTTGAATATACAGATACAAAATGGACATTCATCTGTATCCCCTTTTTTGTTAAGTTCTGTTATTTAAATATTATAGGTGTGTAAACTCAGCAAAATATTCTAAGAGTCCAGTAGCCTATAATAGTATTGAGTCTTCCACTTGACTGGCAATGTCAGAAATTGTTGACCTGAGTTCCCTACAGCTCAACATAACAACATGACTTTACTTCTTATATTTCATTTTTATGCTTTTCTGCTGGATTGTTAAGACCAAGATAAAGCAGGACCTCAGTCTTATTTTTTAAAGGGAAATATAAGTTCTTCCCAAGGCTCACAGAAATAGCTTTTCCCTTTATATGATCTATTTCTCTCAATATTTCAAGTAGGGCTGACATGATCCTAGAAAGTTAAATTTAGTTGTCTATCTCTGCTACCTTTACTGCAATGGCTGTGCCAAGGATCACCTGAAGGGAGGTCTTCCAATTTTTTGGTTCTAATTAGACTGTTGGAGTCCTTTTCTTCCAAGCTTTTATGAGCATTTGATCTCCAAGTGGATCTGAGGTGATACATCTGGGTCAGGAAGCTACAGAACTCTAGATTTGGAGAGGCTGTTATACTTGATAAAATAGTATAAGAGCCTCTAGGTCTCTGGTTTACTATCACATGAGAAGATCGCTATGACCTCTCATATAATATTTCAAATTGACTCATATTTAGTCAAGTTTTGTGGGTGTTATGAACCTACATGAAAGGTATTAGAAATAATGAGAGCAAAGACTCATGTCTCTTGGCAAAATTTTGTCAGAACTCATATTGGGGGTCAGTATGATTCCCTCAAACTTTCCAGAGGACTGAGTTCACCATGTGGAATGGAGATGGTAGTTTATTTCTAAAGCTTTTGCCACCTCCTGAGTTATTTGAGAGATAAAATAAGGCCCATTGTCATTCTTTGAGGGACAAAGTTAGTCCAAAATGGGGGATGGTTTCCTTAAGGAGCAGCATGACTAACTGTGTAGCTTTTTCTGAAAAGGTAGCGAAAGCTTAAATCCAGTTTGTAAAAGTGCCAATTAGGGTCCTAGCTGATCTGTTTGTGACAGTGGTATGTTAAAGTTCCCCATTACAATGTATTATTGCTCATTTGACTTTTTGTGTCCATTAAGATTTGTCTTATGTAGGAGGATGCTCTTACATCAGGTGCATATATATTTATAATTTTATCTCTTTCTTTTTCAATTTTCCTTTAACAAGTATGTAGTGACCTTCTCTATCTCTTTGGATGATTTTTGGTTTGAATTTCATGTTGTCAGCAACCAGGATAGCTACCCCTGCTTTTCCAGATTTTCTGTGGCATGGGGAATTGTTTTACATCCTTTGACTTCTAGTTTATGAATTTCATTTTTTAATAAAGTTTATTTATTTATTTAGTGTGTGTGTGTGTGTGTGTGTGTGTGTGTGTGTGTGGCCAGCTTAGCCCACCAGGGGGCGGGGCTGGCTGGCATGTGGTGCTGGGGGATCAAACCGTGGTCCCTGTGCTTTGCTAAGCTTGTTCTAAGTAGGTGCTTTAGACCACTGAGCCATCTCACCAGCCCCTGAATTTCATTTTGAATTAAATATGTTTGTTGGGTGCAGCATATTGGATTTTGTTTCTTAAACAAATTGGGAATGACACTCACTTGATATAAGCCTGTAAGGTTGGTCAAAATTTTATAAAAAAATTAAAAAGAAGACAGAAAATAGTTTATGCATTAACTACTGCTTTCAGTAGACTAGCAGAACTCATCAGTACAATCATCCAAGCTACCTTATGTACATACATATATATTTCTTTTTCCTTTCCTTTGTCCTTTTCCCTCATAAAGTTTTCACTAGATTTACATAATGGTGAAAATGAATAGAAACTTACTTCAGATCATAGTAACAGGGTATCATCTTTCAACTACTTCCAGGATTTGAACATTTACAGAATGTGCTCCTTGAACCCGTTCAATGAGGGGAAGGCTGAGTCCTCTTAATGAAGGATCCTGGTACAGTATGAAAAATTTTAGTCAGTCGTTCTTCTGTCTTTCTCCAAAGGGACTTGAGGCATTTTGTCAGAGCAACTGAACATTGGGAGGAGGAAAATTATCAGAAATTTTGAGAAGATATGGATAGGATACTGGTTCTAGATTAACACTGATTCCAAGGGTTCAAAACATCATCATGGTCCTCTACTAAGAGAAGGTAGCTGGGTAATGTGGCACATGCCTTTAATCCCAGAACTCAGGAGGCTGGGGGAGGAGGATCATTGTGAGTTCAAGCCAGCTTGGTGTACAAAGTGAGTTCAAGTACACACTGATATCCATAGAGAGACCCTATCTCAAAAATACAAAAGATGGCTTCCTGCTGCCCTGATCCAGCGGGACCTGAAGGTCCTGTGGGTCCACGCTGAGGAGCAGCATGGGTGAGAACCTCTTCCACCCACTTGGCACCCCCACACCACTCCGGAGCACCCCCCACACCGCCCGCCAAGTGAGAATTTCTGCCCAGTTCTGGGAACCCCCAGATGCAGCCTAACCCAGGCCCAGTGAATGTATGGGAGAGCTTCAGGCTACCCTGCACCAGCGGGACCTATTTGTCAGGGCCCAGGAGCAGCATGGGTGAGACCCACTTCCACACACTTGGGGCCCCCCACAAGACTCAGCAGCACCTCCTCACTGCGCCTGGCAAGTGAGAATTTCTGCCACATTCTAGGGACCCACAGATCCAGTCCAAGCCCAGGCCCGGTATGTGGGAGAGTTTCCTGCTGCCCTGCACCAGTGGGACCTGCAGGTCCAAGCCCAAGGACAGTGTGAGTGAGACCCTCTTCCACCCCTTGGGCAACCCACAACACTCTGCAATAACCCCCACAGAGCCCGGCCAGTGAGAATTTCTGTCTCGATCTGGGGACCCCCAGATTCAGCCCTAGCCCAGGCCCAGTCAGTGTGTGGGAGAGCTTTCTTTCCCCCCTATACCACCTTGTCCCGTACAGACTCAGCTCAGGCCTGGCATACATCTCTAGGGTGAAACTCTGCAGCAACAATCCTTGCAGAGAGTGTAGGGGACAAAACCAAAGAGCTAGTCCAGGAGCAGATGCTCCTCATCGTGCCAGAGGAGCTCAACAGGATCACTCCCAAGGGATTCAGCAGGAAGGAGCTGAGCAAAGCAGCCAGACCCAAGCTAGTCACAGCAGGAAAAATCCAAACTTTGTAGATCTACACCTGCACTTCAGTAGGTGCTAAGGCTATAACTGTAACAAAGATCTGCAACAAAGGTCAGAAGACAGTGCTACACAAAATGGCAATGAGAAGGAGAAAATGCAATCTCAGAACACAAGCCCACCCATAAAAAGTGCAGAGGACAGTAGCACAGAACAAATTGGGAATGACACAGCTGAAATCAATGAATAAACAGCTTCTGAAATAAAGAAACAACTGCAGAGAAGTACAGAGGAACTCAGATTGGAAATGACAGAAAAATTCCCTGAATTAATAACATTTGCAGTAGTGAATCAAATGTAGAACCATATGGAGGAAACCTAGTGCCCACCTAGAACAAATGCAGAGGACACTAGTTTAGCTGAAATGTATGAATTAATAGCATTGATAGTAAATAAGCAACAGAAGAAAGTTGTAAAGGAACTCAGAGTGCAATTCTTTTCTGAAATAAAGAAAGAATTCTCTGAACTCACAGCATCGGAAGTAAAGAATCAACTACAAAAACATAGGGAGGAAACACAATCTGAAGAAAAGACTGCACTAAAAGAATTTATAACTGTTTCTCAAGAAGTCATTGATAAAAAAGAGGAGATTAGAAAAATGAAGGATTCCTCGAATGAGCAATACAGGAAACAAATAGATCGCATGAAGCAGAGTCAAAGAGATATAGAGGAACTTAAAATCTCAATCACAAGCCTGCAAAACCTTTTGACTGAAAGTGAAGACAGAGTTTCACATCGGGAAGATGCTGGTGCAGCTAGTGAAAAGGTAAGAAAGGATCTCTTAAAAACTAGGACACTGGAAATAATAATTCATCAATTGCAAGACGATGCAAAGACAAACAATGTGAGACTAATAGGTATCAATGAGAAAGAAGGAGTCAATACAAATGACATTAAAAAAATATGGGCAGAATTAATAGGAGAAAACTTCCCAAATATGAGGAAACAATCTGACATTCAGGTAACCAAAGCATAAAGAACACCATGTAATCTCAACTCAATTTAAAGAACACCAAGAAATATAATAGTCAAGATCGCAGAAATTCAGCACAAGAATAATATACTGAAAGGCACTAGAGAAAAGAAGCAGATCACATTCAAAGGAAAGTCCATCAGAAATATGGCTGACTTCTCCTCACAAACCATGAAGGCAAGAAGAGCATGGAGCAGAGTACTTCAAGTCCTCTATGAAAGCAAATTTCAGCCCAGACTACTCTAGCCTGGAAAACTCTTTTTCAAGTTTGATAGAGAAGTGAAATATTTTCATGACAAAGAACAACTAAAGAATTTCATGATGAGAAGGCCAACACTACAGAGGCTCCTGAAAGATGTTCTAGAGAGGGACCAAAATGACGAGAAATCCATGAATGAAATGAGATGCAACCAACTAAATAGAGGAAGCAATTAAACACAGGAGAAAACGGAGCAAAAAACAACAGGTAGATAACGTTTCAATCATAAGTCAGTACATCTCCATTATAACCATCAATGTAAATGGAATCAATCCACCAATTAAGAGAAATACACTGGCACAGAGGACTAGGAAACAAAATCCAAAAATATGCTGTACACAAGAAACACATTTAACTCATAAAGACATTAATAGGCTGAAAGTCAAAGGATGGAACACAATACTACATGCCCCCGCACCTCAGAAAAAAGCAGAGGTAGCAATTCTATTCTCACACCGTCTCAACTTCAAACCAAGAATGATCAAGTGAAATAAAGATGGCCACTATATACTGCTTAGGGGAAAAATTCAAGAGTAAGAGGTAACACTCATAAATATGTATGCACCAAACACGAGAGCACCCAACTATATAAAACAAATCTTAATGGACATGAAAAATCTAATATCCAATACCACAATCTTAACAGGAGACCTTAACAGCCCCTTATCCCCAAAAGATAAGTTAACCAGAGAAAAACTTAGCAAAGAAATAAGAGAACTGAATAAGAGCTTGAAACTAATGGATTTGGTGGACATATACAGAGTGTTCAACCCAAACACAGCTGAATACACGTTTCTGTCACCTGTACATGGGTCATTTTCTAAAATAGACCACGTACTGGTCCATAGGTCATGCTTAAGTATATGCAAGAAAACAAAAATTATCCCATGCATATTATCTGACCACAGAGCAATGAAACTGGAAATAAATGACAAAACACACCAGAAAAAATTCCTAAATACATGGAAATTAAATGACACCCTACTCAGCAAGCAATGTGTCACAGAAGAAATTAAACAAGAAATTCAAAAATATCGACAATTCAATGAAAATTGAAGCACAATATGCTGGAAATTATGCGGTATGGTGACAGCAGGTCTCAGAGGGAAATTCATAGATGTGAACTCACACATTAGGAAAACAGAAGGGGAACAAATAAATACCCTAATGCTGCACCTTCAACAACTAGAAAGAAAGAGCAAACCAAAGTCAGATCCCAAAGACGGGAAGAAATCATGAAGATTAGAGGACAATTTAATGGAATTGAGGTGAAGAAAACAGTTCAAGGAATGAACGAAACAAAAAGTGGTTCTTTCAAAGATTAAATATAATCGATAAGCCCCTAGCTAACCTCATCAAAAAGAGGAAAGAAAAAGTTCAAGTACAAGCAATAAGAAATAAAAAGGGGGTCATTATCACAGAGTGGAAATTCTGAATATTATCAATAGCTACTTTGAGAAACTTTACTCTCACAGAATAGAAGACCCAGAAGAAATGGACAGATTCCTAGAAAGTTAAAAGTACCAAAGCTGAATCGAGAAGATATAACCACTTTCAATAGCCCAATAACAGCCAATGAAATACGAGATGTAATAAAAAAAACTATTGACCAAAAATGTCCAGGTCCGGATGGATTCACAGCTGAATTCTACCGGAAATTTACAGATGATTTAATCGCTATACTCCTCAAACTCTTCAATGAAATTGAAAAGGAAGCAATCCTCCCAAAATCATTCCTCGTGGCAAGTATTATACTGATAGCAAAACCAGGGAAAGATGCAACTAAGAAAGAGAACTACAGGCCGATCTGCCTCATGAACATAGATGCCAAAATCCTCAATAAGATCCTAGCAAATAAAATACAGCAAATCATCAAGTAGGTCATACACCATGACTAGGTTGGATTCATCCCAGGGATGCAAGGATGGTTCAATATTCAAAAATCCATAAATATAATACACTATATCAATAGAACAAAAACTAAAAAGATCATCATCATCTCCATTGATGTAGAAAATGCTTTTGACTAAGTCCAACACTCATTCATTTTCAATGTTCTACAGAAAATTGGAATACATGGCTCTACTTCAAACTGGTAAAAGCCATTTATGAAAACACAATGACTAACACAATTATAAATGGGGAAAAACTGAAACCTTTTCCTCTTAGATCAGTTCTAAGACAAGGATGCCCTCTATCACCACTACTATTCAATATAGTTCTGGAATGGTTAGCTAGAGCCATTAGAGAAGAGAAAGGAATGAAAGAATAAGAATATGGAAAGAAGAAGTTAAATTATGATTATTTGCAGATGACATGATACTTTGCTTGGAAGACCCAAAAAACTCCACCAAGAAGCTAATAGAATTAATACAGAAATTCAGGAGCATAGCTGGTTACAAAGTCAGTACCCAAAAGTCAATTGCATTCTTCTACACAGACAACAAACACACTGAGAGGGAAATTATAGAAACAATACCTTTTACAATAGCACCGAGGAAAATGAAATACCTTGGAATTAATCTAACTAAAGAAGTCAAAGATCTTTTCAAGGAAAATTACAGTACTCTGAAAAAAGAGATTGTAGAGGATTTCAGAAAATGGAAAGATATTCCATGCTCCTGGATAGGAAGAACCAACATTGTGAAGATGGCCATACTCCCAAAATTGCTGTACAGATTTAATGCAATTACTATCAAACTACCACCAATTCCTAACAAACTTCCACCAATATACCTCACAGAGCTGGATAAATCATTCCTAAAATACATTTGGAACCAGAAAATACCTAGAGTAGCATAGGCAATCCTGGGCAATAAGGGCAAGGCAGAAGGCATTACAATTCCTGACTTGAAATTATACTACAAGCCTACTGTGATAAAATCAGCATGGTATTGGCAACAAAACAGACCTGAGGATCTATGGAATACAATAGAAGATGATGGAGCCCTTATGAACACACTCATCTACTTTGTCTTTGACAAAGGGGCCAAACACACTCACTGGAAGAAAGATAGCCTCTTTAACAAATGGTACTGGAAAAACTGGCTCTCTACATGACTAAAACTAAAACTTAACCTAGGTCTATCACCATGCACTAAGCTAAAGTCAAAATGCATTAACAATCTAAACATTAAAACAGAAACACGAAATCTCCTGGAACAGAAAGTAGGAGGAACTTTTGAAGACATAGGAGTAGGCAAAGAGTTCATGAACAAAAATCAAATCACAAGGGAAACACCTGAGGGAATTAACAACTGGGACCTGCTCTTATTGAGAAATTTTTGTACATCAAAAAAAATTACCAGCAAAGTGAAAAGATAACCCACAAATTTGGAAATAATCATGACAAATAAGAACTTAGACAAATGTCTGCTCTTTAGAATTTATAAAGAACTAAAATACACTAGGGCCCCAAAATTTAAAGACCAAGTCCAGAAATGGGCATCCGAGATGAACACACACTTCTCGGAGGATGGCATTAGAGAAATGAACAAATATAGAAAAAAAAATGCTCCACAGCACTAGCCATCCGTGAAATGCAAATTTAAACAACATTGAGATATCACCTCGCCCCAGAAAGGATGGCTATCATAAAGAAATGAACCAACAACATATGTTGGAAAGCCTGTGGGGAAAAAGGAACCCTTCTCCACTGCTGGTGGGAATGTAGACTGGTGCAACCATTATGGAAATCAGTGTGGAGACTCCTTAGAAAACTTGGACTGGAAATCCCATTTAATCCAACTATTCCTCTACTGGGAATTTACTGGATGATCTGAAAACATTATATCATCGTGATATATGTGTGCCTATGTTTATAACAGCCCAATTTGTGATAGCCACATCCTGGAAACAACCAAGATGCCCCTCTCCCGAGGAATGTATGAAAAAGATGTGGTATTTTTTTATACAATGGAATATTACTCAGCTATAACGAATGATAAACTCAAAGCGTTTTTATTGAAGTATATGCCACTTGAAGGTATACTCATGGAGAGCTTTCAGCTACCCTTCACTGGTGGGACCGGCCAGTCCAAGGCAAGGGACAGCATGGGTGAGAGTCTCTTCCACCCCTTTGGGATGCACTCCACCACTCCGCAGCACCTCCATCCCCACCCTACATGTAGGAATTTCTGCTGCGTTCCTGGAACTCACAGATCCAGTAAAAGCAAAGGCCAGTGAGTGTGTGTGGAGCTTCCGGCTAACCTCTGCCAGCAGGACCGGAGATTCCAAGCCCAGGTGCAGCATGGGTGAGACCCTCTACTACC
>NW_004524892.1:1476697-1478111 GCF_000260255.1 Octodon degus | reverse complement strand
AACTTCCTTTAACTCCTACTCCACCTTGTCCCCTCCAGACTCAGCTCAGACCTGGAATACATTTTTGGTGTGAAACCATGAAACTGCAATCCCTGCAGAGAAAGTAGGGGATAGAACCATCCAGCTAGTCCAGGACAAGAAGATCTTGCCAGAGGGGCATAAGAGGTTCACTCCCAAGGGTAGCAGCAGGAAGGGGCTGAGCACAGCATCCAGACCTAAGCCAGGCATAGCTAGATAAATCCAAACATTTTAGATCTGCACATGAACTTCAGTAGGTGCTAAGGTTATATCTGCACCAAAGCTCTACAACAAAGGTCAGAAGGAAGTGCTACACAAAATGACAATGAGAAGTAGCAAAATGCAATCTCAGAACCCAAGCCCACCCATAACAAGTGCAGAGGAAACTAACACAGAACAAATTGGGAATTGCACGGCTGAAATCAATGAATCAACGGCTTCTGTAATAAAGAAACAATTGCAGAAAGGTATAGAGGAACACAGATTGGAAATGAAGAAATAATCCCTGAATTAATAACATCTGCAGTAAAGAATCAAGTGCAGAAACATGTGGAGGAAACCCAATGACCACCCAGAACAAGTGCAGAGGACACTAGCTCAATTCAAATGTATGAATTAATAGAGTCCATAGTAAATATGGAACAAGAGAAAGTCATAGAGGAACTCAGCGGAATTCTTTTCTACTAGCTCAGCTCAAAAGTATGAATTAATAGCGTCGATAGTAAATAAGCAACAGCAGAAAGTCATAGAGGAACTCAGAGCAGAAAACTTTTCTGAAATAAAAAAAGTGTTCTCATATTTCATAGCATATCTGAAGTAAACAATGAACTACAGAAACATAGGGAGGAAACCCACTGAAAAAAACACTGCAGTAAAGAATTAATAACTGCTTGTAAAGAAGAAATTGATTAAAAAAATAGAGGAGATTAGAAAAATGGCTGATATTTTGAAGGAGCAATACAGGAAAGAAATAGATTGCATGAAGCAGAGTCAAAGAGATATAGAGGAACTTAAAATCTCAATTACAAGCTTGCAAAACTGCTTAAGTGAAAGTGAAGACAGAGTTTCAGATCTTGAAGACGCTGCAGCAGGTAGTTAAAAGGTAAGAAAGGATCTCTTAAAAACAACTACGATGCAGGAAAAATAATTCATCATCTGCAACACTATGCAAAGATGAACAATATGAGACTAATAGGCATCAGTGAGAAAGAAGGAGTCAATACAAAGGACATCAAAAATGTATGGGAAGAAGTAATAGCAGAAAACTTCCCAAATATGAGGAAACAATCTGAAATTCACGTAACCAGAGCATCCCGAATGCCAAGTAACCTCAACCCAATTAAACACACTGAGACATATAATACTGACAATCCCAGAAATTCAGAAGAAGAATAAT
>NW_004524892.1:1471026-1472649 GCF_000260255.1 Octodon degus | reverse complement strand
TGATTGGAGCACACAAATATGCAAAGCAAACCTTAATAGACATGAAATATCTAATATCCAATACCACAAACTTAACAGGTGACCTTAACACCCCCTTATTTCCAAAAGATAGGTCAACCAAACCAACACTAAGCAAATAAATAGAGAACTGAATAAGAGCTTGAAACAAATGGACTTCGTGGACATATACAGAGTGTTCAACCCAAACACAACTGAATACACATTTTTCTCACCTGAACATGGGTCATTTTCTGTAATAGAGCACATACTGGTCCATAGGTCATGCTTAAGTCTGTGCAAGAAAATAAAAATTATCCCATGCATATTATCTGACCACAGTGCAATGAAACTGGAAATAAATGACAAAAGAAACCAGAAAAGATCCCTATATGCATGGAAATTACACAATGCCCCAATCAGCAACCAATAGGCCCCAGATGAAATTCAACAATATCTACAATTCAACGAAATTTCAAACAAAACTTATTGGAATTTGTGGTATATGATGAAAGCAGTTCTCAGAGGGAAATTCATAGGTGTCAACTCACACATTAGGAAAACCGAATAGGGAGAAATAAACACCCTAATGCTGCACCTTCAACAACTAGAAAAGGAGGAGTAAACCAAACCCAGGGCCCAAAGATGGGAAGAAATCATAAAGATTATAGCAGAAGTTAATTTAATTGAGACAAAGAAAACAATTCAAATAATTAACAAAGCAAAACCTGGTTCTTTGAAAGATTAAATAAAATCAATAAGCCTCTAGCTAATCTCATCAAAAAGAGGAAAGAAAAAGTTCAAATACAAGCAATAAGAAATGAAAAGGTTGCAATTAACCAGACCCAGTGGATATTCAGAAGAATATCAATAGGTAGTTTGAGAATCTTTACTCTCATAGAATAGAAGAAACAGAAAAAATGGACAGATTCCTAGAAAGTTACAAAATACCAAAGCTGAATCGACAAGATATAAACACTCTCAATAGCACAATAACAGCCAATGAAATACGAGATGTAATAAAAAAATCTATCGACCAAAAATGTCCAGGTCCAGATGGATTCACAGCTATATTCTACTGGAAATTTACAGATAATTTAGTCCCTATACTCCTCAAACTCTTCAATGAAATTGAAAAAGAAGCAATCCTCCCAAATCATTCCTGGAGGCAAGTATTATACTGATAGCAAAACCAGGGAAAGATGCAACTAAGAAAGAGAACTACAGGCCGATATCCCTCATGAACATAAATGCCAAAATCCCCAAGAAAATGTTATCAAATAAAATATAACAAATTATCAAGTAGATCATACACCATGACTAGGTTTGATTCATCCCAGGGATGCAAAGATTGTTCAATATTCAAAAATCCATAAATATAATACACTATATCAATAGAGCAAAAACTAAAAAGCACATCATCATCTCCATTGATGCAGAAAAGACTTTTGACTAAGTCCAGCACTCATTCATGTTCAAAGTCCTACAGAAAATTGGAATAGATGGCTTTACTTCAATGTGGTAAAAGCCATTTATGAAAACCCACAACTACCATAATTTTATTTCTTTTTTGGTGGAATCAGGGATTGAACTCAGGCCCTTGCGCTGGCCAGAGAAACACTTATT
>NW_004524892.1:1463006-1470614 GCF_000260255.1 Octodon degus | reverse complement strand
AAAATTAAATACCTTGAAATTCATCTAACTAAAGAAGTCAAAGATCTTTTGAAGGAAAATTACAGTACTATGAGAAAAGTAATCGTAGAAGACTTCAGAAAATGGAAATATATTCCACGCTGCTGGATAGGTGGAAGCAACATTGTGAAGATGCCCATACTCCCAAAATTGCTCTACGGGTTTAATGCAATCCTTATCAAACTACCACCAACATACTTCACAGAGCTAGAGAAATCATTCTTAAATTTTTTTGGAAGCAGAAAATTCGTAGAATGTCATAGGCAATCCTGGGTAATAAAGTGAAGGCAGGAGGCATTATAATTCATGAGTTGAAATTATACTACAAGGCTACTGTGAAAAAATCAGCTCTATAGTGGCAACAAAATAGACCTGAGGATCAATGGAATAGATGAGAAGATGCTGAAGCCCCTACGAACACACTCAGCCACCTTATCTTTGAGAAACATACTCACTGGAAGAAAGATAGACTCTTTAACAAATGGTGCTGGAAAAATTGCTTCTCTACATGCATAAAACTGAAAGTTGACCCAGGTCTATCACCATGCACTAAGCTAGAGTCAAAAAGGATTAAAGGGTGCTGGGGAGATGGCTCAGTGGAATAAGTGCTTCCCTGGCAAGTGCAAGGGCCTGAGTTCAATCGCCGGTTCTGAAAAAAAAAAAAAAAAAAGATTAAAGATCTAAACATTAAAACATAGACACGAAATCTCCTGGAACAGAAAGGAGGAGGAACTCTTGAAGTCATAGCGGTAGGCAAAGTCGTCATGAACAGAAATCAAATCACACGAGAAACAGTTGAAAGAATTCACAACTGGGACCTGCTCTTACTGAGAAGTTTTTAAACGTCAAAAGAAATTACCAACAAAGTGAAAAGGCAACCCATAAATTTGGAAATAATCATGACAAATAAGTACTCAGACAATGGTCTGCTCTCTAGAATTTATAAAGAGCTGAAAAACACTAGCGCCCCAAAATTTAAAGACCCAATCAAGAAATGGGCATCCGAGATGAACACATGCTTCTCAGAGGATGAAATTAAAGAAGCAAATAAAGATATGAAAAGATGCTCCACATCACTAGCCATCCACGAAATGCAAATTAAAACAACATTGAGATATCATCTCACCCCAGAAAGAATGGCTATGATAGAGAAATCACCCAACCACAAATGTTGGAGAGGCTATGAGGAAAAAGGAACCCTTTTCTACTGCTGGTGGGAATGTTAACTGATGCAACCGTTATGGAAATCAGTGTGGAGACTCCTTAGAAAAATTGGACTGGAAATCCCATTTAAACCAGCTATTCCTGTACTGGGAATTTTCCTGGATGATCAAAATATCATATCATAGTCATATATGTGTGTCTATGTTTATAGCAGCACAATTTGTGATAGCCAAATCTTGGAAACAACCGAAATGCCTGTCTTTTGAGGAATGGACAAAAAAGTTGTGGTATTTTTATACAATGGAGTGTTACTCAGGTATTAAGAATGATAAACTCGAAGCCTTTATATTTAAGTCGATGCCACTAAAAGGTATACTCATAAGTGAAATAAACCAGATACAGATATGTAAATATAGTATAATTTTTCTAGTGTAAGACCTTCAAGGAAGAAATACAAATAGAAAGGTATAATACAAGTAAAAGGAAAGCAGGAACTCGAGGACTAACTAAGAGAGGGAAAGGAGAATGGCTAGGAAACATGATACGGGAAACCATACAGTGATGTGTAGAATATAGTTAAGGCAATGATCCTGAGAATCTTCAGAAGACTTTTGAATCTTTCAGTTAATTGGAAATATTCTCACCCTGACTAACTATATATATGCAGCCACCTGTGAACTAAGCAACTGCAGTGAAAATGGCAATTTGTAATAATAGGTTTATGCTTGGAGTGCCTGTCATTCTGGTCTTCTGAATACAGGCTACTTGTCATGACATGCCATTTGCTCTCGTGCTATCTCTTGGGTAGATGATTTTTCAACAGAATGGGGTGGTGAATTAAGGCAGGATACAGGAAAATGCTTGTTGCAGGGCTGTCCTGCGAAAAGGTTGTATATGGTGAGATTTTTGGACTTATGTGTAAACATAAGAATTATATAATTCTTTATGCCTATTCATAAAATATATTTAATTTTTAAAAATATTTTTCATTGTATTCTGTAGCTATTTAAGGTTCAACATATCAATACTTGTTGAAAAATACCTGTTCCATTTTATGCCTAACATGTTTGATATTCAGACAGATAGTGAGTTTAAGCTTAACAGTGTAGGTTGTATAGTAGTAACAATAAGCTTGTCTTCTGGATGGTTAAGAACCTCAGTTTGCAGACCAAAATTAGAGAAAAAGGAGAGCTGCAAGGAAAGCCAACATTTTGACCCTAGCCTTCTAAGGTCAATTAAGACTCAGAACATATGAGATCTTGTAGTGTAATGTCATGTAACTCCGTAGTGTCCCAAATTTTCTGATCAAGGAGATTATGGGGCCAAAGAGGAAAGTGATCGATGATGTAGAGTGTGCCTAAGGAGAGTCACATGGAGAGAAAACATTCTCTCAGGCTTTCACAGAGAGCACATTGCCCAGCAAGGGCCATGACTCATCCATATGGCTGCCACTGACAAAGTTTCTACAATCTGAGGTACAGGATCTCAGGATAAATCCTGAGGGGATTTCACTGACCTTATCAGATCCATAAGCTACAACTCTTGTTGCATAAGCCTTGCTTTATCTTGTTCTTAACCATAAAGCAGAAAAGTATAAAAACGACATAAAATAAATAAAGCCATGTTGTTATGTTGAGCTGTAGGGAACTCAGGTTAAAAATTTCTGACACTGCCTGTCAAGCAGAAGACCCAATACTATTATGGATTACTGGACTCTTTTAGAATATTTTGGCTGAGTTAACACACCTATAATATTCAAATGACTGAATTAAACAAAAAATGGGATATATAAATGAATGTCCATTTTGTATCTGTGTATTCAAAATGGTTAGGATAGAAATATAGTTACATTCCCTTAATGAATAGAAGGATTTGTTGTAATAGTGTTTGTAAATAGGGTATTATGTCTGCATCTTGTACAGCAAATAGCCACTAGCAAGAATGTATGCAATGTGTTAATTATTGAAACTGTCTTACCAATTTCATTTGAAACTGTCTCATTGCTATTTGTCCGTCAATACAATTACGGAAAAAAATATATAAAATCACAAACCTACAAATTGTTTGTAAATAACTTTAAGTGAATGACCCAAGGGACAGTGCATATGAAATCAAGGCAGAAAGTGTTCGTTAAGGCAATGATCCTGAGAATCTTCAGAAGGTTTTTGAAACTAGCAGTTAATTGGTAGGATTCTCACCCTGACTAACTATATACGCTGATACCTATGAACTAAGCAACTGCACTGAAGATAGCAATTTGTAACGGTCGGGTCATAAATGAGATGCCTGTCATTCTGGTCTTCTAAATACATACTGCTTGTTGTGTCTTACCAATTGCTGCTATACTGTCTCTCAAGTAAATGTTTGGTTGAAAAAATGTGTACTAAATACCTCTTTAATGTTATGTCTAAGATATTTGATATTCAGACATAGTGAGGTTAAGCTCAATTGCTTATGTTATATGGTAATAAAATCATTAATCTTCTTTTCTGGAGGGTTAACAGCTTAAGTGTACAGACCAAAAATTAGAGAAAAAGAAGGGCTGCAAGGACAGCTAACATTTTTGCCCTAGCCATTCAATGTCAGTGAAGACTCAGGACACAGGGACCGTGTACTGTAACACCCTGTTACTCAGTGGTGTCCCAAATTTTCTAATCAAGGAGATTATGGGACCACAGAGGAAAGTGATCTATGATGTACAGTGTGCGTAAGGCTAGTCACATGGAGAGAAAACATCCCCTCAGGCTTTCACAGAGAGCAAATTGGTCAAGCAATGGCCGTGACTCATCCACATGGCTGACACTGACAAAGGATCTACAAAGTATGGTAAAGGTTTTCAGGTTATATCCTGAGGGGATTTGACTGGCCTTGTCAGATACAGAATTTACATTTTTTGATATAGGTCTTGCTTTATCTTGGTCTTAACCATCCAGAAGAAAGGTATAAAAACGAGGTATAAAAAGTAAAGCCATTTTAGTATGCTGAGCTGTAAAAGGCTCAAGTCAACAACTTCTGACTTTGCCAGTACTATGGATAGCCCATTACTGTTTTAGACTACTGGAATATATTTTATAATTTTGAATTCACATACCTACAGTATTTAAATGGCAATGCAATACTCATCTCTGTCAAAACTAAACAAAGAAATGGGATAAAATTGAAGGACCATTTTGTATTTGTATATAGAAAATAGGCTAGAGATCCAGCTATGTTCTCTTAATTCAATGAGAAGAAAGATTTGTACAATAATATTTGGACAAGATATCCTGTCTGAATCTTGTATTATGAATAACCACTATGAAGACAACAATATGCAATGTGTTAATTATTGAAACTGTTCTATTAATTGGTTTTGAAACTGTCTCATTGCTGTTTGTTTCTCAATAAAATTAATTTAAAAAGAGACAGAATTCTGGTTTTCCACAGTCCAGTGTCGTGAAAAATCTCTGATTTGCTAAAGAAGTCATTACAGTGTGAATGTAGTGTGGTAGTTAGTGAAGTGTTCATCCTTGGGAGAAAAAACTATGAGAAAAACAACTTAAAGGAAGGATTTATATTTTACTCATGCTTCCATATATTTTAGTGGGTCATCACTTCACTCCACTGTTTTTTGGCTGCTTTTTGGGAGAACATAGTTGCAGGGAGCTCATTGGAGAAGTAAATCTTCTCACTTCATGGTTTTCAGGAAGCAGAGAAAGCCATCTTATTTTTATAAGAAAACCTCTTAATTAAAAAGTCCACAAATTAATTAAATTGTGAATCCACAAAAGAATTTATCCATTTATGAGGTGAGAGCCCTTAGGATGTAATTACTTCTAAAAGGCCCCACTTTTGAACACTGCTGTTTCAGAGACTATGCCTTCAATACATGAAATTTTGGAGGGTCATTCAAGATCCACACCATAATGGGCATGTAACTCCAAAGACTGATCTTTGGAACAGAAAAGGGAATTTCCTTTCAGTTCTAGACGTGTAAGGAGACTTTAGAAGTAATAGAAAGCATACTGTAGAATCTGGGGTTCAAAGTGTCAGTAACTTGCCTTATCAGACAACTTTGTCATTCCAGACAGTTCTGAGATACAAGCAGAAGGAAATGTGCTGGGATATACCATTAGGTATATTATTCATGCCAACCAGTGTGTCAGTTCCCAACTATGAGCACATGATGTTTTGAGAGGACATCTAGATATGAGCTATAACATTCTACCGGTGGTCCCCAAAATGTGTATTTAGTTCATCTCTAAGAGTTGCCAATTCTTCACAGTTGCAGCATTGCTGAAAGGGCCTAGTCCAAATTCTCCTATGAGCTCTCCACTTTAACGCCATCTTTTTAGAAACCTTTGTGCCATGAGAGAGCCAAGTGGAGGAAGAAGCGAATGCAGAGACAAGTGTAAAAGAAGAAAGATGAGACAGAGGTCCAAGTAAAATAGCTTGTGCACCCATGGAGGCCAAAATAACAGAAATAAAGAATGCTGGAAAGTTTTGGACTGCATGCTTTCTAGAATGTCTCAATGGATTAGAACATCATTGCCATCTGATCTCCAAGACCATCTCATAGAGAGATCTGTGTGGTTCAAACTAAGAAGTCTCCTGTTTTTTTGCCCCAGACCTGTCGCTTTCTGGACTACTTCTGTTCTTGCTTTTGGCTGAGTGTAAAGCGTGTACAATAAATCATCTCTTCTGTGTTAGCTGAAGAATAAAAAAAAATTTCCTACGAAATTTAAGGCAAACTCTTAGCTGCAAACTCATGCAAAAATGCAAAGAAAATTAAGTACCTCCAACAGACAATAGCATAAGATAATCATTCATATTCCCAAAGGGAGAAATAGGAGGATAGAAAAGAATGGGATCAAAGAAACATTGAAATTAAGCTGGCAACCATTAAACCCCATAGTTTCATATCCAGGACCCAGAGAAATATGTAAATTTCTGGTGCGGGAGCCATTGCCCCTGAGTCTGGATCTCAAAACCATGTGCTTCTAATAACCACTTTTCATGTATCCCGGTTCTTTTTGGATTTATGTCCAATATGGCCTCTCTTAAGAGGAGGAACAAGTTCCTCAGGATAATATTGTAGTTGTTGGGCTTGGTGCTGTTGGTATGCTGTGCTATCAGTATGTTAATGAAGGACTTGGGAGATGAACTGTCTCTTGTTGAAATCATGGAAGACAAATTGAAAAGAGATATGAGCTATAACATTCTACCTGTGGTCCCCAAGGTAGAACACCAAAAAGTGTCTCTAGCAAAAATATAATGTCATTGTAAGCTCCAAACTGGTTATTATTAGATCTGGGGCATGTCAACAAAAAAAGGAAAAGCTACCTTAATTTAATCCAACATTATATGAACATAAATTCATCACTCTCAGTCTTGTAAAGTACAGTAAAAAAATGTAAATTGTTTGTCGTTTCCAAACCAGGGGATATCATGTTCTACATGTCTTGGAAGATAAGCAACTTTTCTCAAAACTGTGTTATTGAAAGTTGTTGTAATCTACATTCATCGTGGTTCTGTTACCTTATAGGAGAAAGGCTGGGAATTCACTGGTTAAGCTTCCATGTGTGGATTCTTGGGAACAGAGACATTCTATTGTGGCTTTGTGGAGTGGAGTGAATATTGCAGATCTCTCCCTGAATAATTTTCACCCAGAATTAGGCACTGATGGGGATAGGATCACAGGCAGGTGATTCCCAAACATTTGGCAGTGTTTACTAAGTGATCAAACTAAAAGATTATCTACCTCTTGGGCCATTGGGCTGTCTGTGGCAGATTTGGCAGCATGTACAATGAATAATTTTAGGAGGATGTATCCAGTTTCTTCCATAATTAAGGATCTCTATGGAATAAAGGATGATGTTCTTCTTAGTGTTCTTGTGTTTTGGGACAAAATGAAATCTCAGATGTGTGAAGTGACTCTGATTCTCAAGGAAGAGTCTTATTTGAAAAAATGTGAAGATGTCCTGTGGGAAATCTGAAAGTGCTGCAATTCTAAAGTCCTCTAGTGTCACACTACTTTACTATTTGGGCAACAACAGGATTTATTTGGAAGTTGTGCATGTTGTCCTTTTTTCTCTTTCATGATTGAAGCAGCAGTATTAGGATGACCTGGAAAAAGCAGCAATTTCCAAAAGTTAGAAATAGAAGTGGTTTATAAAACTTAATAGTTCTATCCTAATGTGAGATTGTACTTTAGTCCTAAACTATTCCGTATAAAATACCTTCACCATCTCTGAGACGCTACTGCCGATGTTGCACTGGCTGTAGTTACTGTTCAAACCAGATGTATGTTTCCCTGGTGTAATATAACTTCATCAAGCCTAGTCTGACTTTTTTTGCCAGTTGGTCAAAGCCTGGGATCCAGTGTATAAATCCAGTATTTCACACCTTGTGCATAACTGTATTAAACAATTCATTTTGTGTAATATA
>NW_004524892.1:1457509-1462568 GCF_000260255.1 Octodon degus | reverse complement strand
TTTTATTTTAATGTACTTATTTGTTACAGGGTCTCACTATGAAGCTTGGAGTCATAGTGATCCTCCTTTTTTCAGCCTCCCCAGTTCTGGGATTACAGGTATGTGCACCTCACTCCGACTCTGGCTTGCTTAGCCTGCCCTTGGGGCAGCGCTGGTGCAGCACATGGTGCAGGGGATTGAACTGTGGTCCCTGTGCTTGCCTAAGTAGGTGCTTTAGTCTGTTGAACTATCTCACCTGCCACTCCCATGCCTCTTAAAGTCTGGGTGGAAGCCTTTGGACCCTGAAACCTTTATATTTGGTGTAGGTCTATAAGTAATGCCATGTGGATGATGCCAAGGTGTGTTGCCAGCTGGAGCAGTAACAAAGCTTTCCCCTCTTGACTGTCAGGGTTGAGTTCCTAGATTGATGAGCATTATGAACCTAATCCCTAGGAACAAATTTCCTAGGCTGCTGCTATTCTGGAACCTGGTGCCTTGAGGATCACTTCCCAAACTAAAATCTTTTATGTTTGCAATTTTGAGGCTTCAATATGTGAAATCCTTCTGGTTCTTTTGATGTCTTCAGGTCACATTTTTTGCTTTCCATTTATAAAGTATTTGGCTTTTTTTTGCTGTTTTTTTTTTTGTTTTGCTTCTTTTTTCCCCATAATTTTATTGATAAACAAATAGCAATGAGACAGTTTAAAATCAAATTGGTAGGACAGTTTCAATAATTAACACATTGCATACATTCTTCTTAGTGGTTAAATGCTGTACAAGATGCAGACATGATATCCTATTTACAAACATTAGAACAAATCACTCTATTCATTAAGAGAATGCAACTATATATCTATCCTAACCACTTTGAATACGCAGATAAAATCAGGACAATATTCTAAAAGAGTCCAGAGGCCCATAATAGTATTGGGTCTTCTGCTTGATTGCCAATGTCAGAAATTGTTGACCTGAGTCCCCTACAGCTCAACATAACAGCATGACTTTACTTTTTATATTTCGTTTTTATACTTTTCTGCTAGATGGTTAAGACCAAGGTAAAGCAGGACCTATGCAACAAGAGTTGTAGCTTTTGGGTCTGAGAAGGTCAGTGAAATCCCCTCAGGATTTATCCTGAGATCCTGTACCTCAGATTGTAGAACCTTTGTCAGTGTCAGCCACTTGGATGAGTCATGGCCATTGCTTGGCCAATGTACTCTCTGTGAAAGCCTGAGAGAATGTTTTCTCTCCATGTGACTCTCCTTAGGCACACTCTACATCATCGATCACTTTCCTCTTTGGCTCCATAATCTCCTTGATCAGAAAGTTTGGGACACTACCGAGTTACATGACGTTACAGTACAAGTCCTCATATGTCCTGAGTCTTAATTGACCTTAGAAGGCTAGGGCCAAAATGTTGGCTTTCCTTGCAGCCCTCCTTTTTCTCTAATTTTGGTCTGAAAACTTAGGTTCTTAACCATCCAGAAGACAAGCTTATTGTTATTACCATACAACTTAGGCTGTTAAGCTTAACCTCCCTATCTGTCTGCATATCAAACATCTTAGGCATAATATGGAACAGGTATTTTTCATCAAGTATTGATATGTTCAACTTTAAGTACCTACAGAATATGATAAAAAACATTTAAAACTTAGAATATATTTTAAAAATAGGCATAAAGAATTATATAATTCTTATGTTTACACATAAGTCCAAAAATCTCACCATATACAACCTTGAAGCAGGACAGTCTCACAATATTCCTTTTCCTGTCTCTTGCTTTCATTCACCACACTCTTCTTCTTGAACAACCATCTATTTAAAGCAAATTATTTCAACAACCAAGTTCTCTTCTGCTCTATCTTTATAGTCCACGACTTTACTGAAGTTTCTTTTGTGGACAATCTCAAAAAAATTTAAAACATTTGACTGGGATGTTTGCTCTTGATTTTCAAGTCATAGCTCCCTAAAAGCCCTCAATAATATTTATACCACCATCTCACCCTTAGACTCCCTTGAAATTACTTCCACCAGATTTATTGTCCTACTGCTATTAATCTCAGTCACCTACAATGCAAAATACAAACAAATTTTCTGACAAAGCATAACTCACATGACCTTGAGTTCAACTACCAGTGCAGCCTTTATTTCCAACTGAAATCTTCTGATCTTGGTCTTTACTGCTTGCATGTCTATCAGCATTCTGGTCTTCCAAATTCTTATCAGAATATCTCATCAATTCAGCTCACAGAATTTATGGGCTGCTTCTGTAGTTGGCATCTCAAAAATTTCCAAAGTCTACCTACAGGCTATTTCAAAGGCTTCTAAAGCACATGGCCAGATGGTGTCCTTGCAATTATCTTGCTTGCCTGGCATCAAAATCTGTATTAGTTATTTTATTGTTGCTGGGAAAAAATACCAAAATCCACTAGTTAAAGGAGGAACTCATAATAAATGTGAGTTTATTGTAGCTCACATGTTATAGAGATTTCAGTCCATAGTCAACTGACTCCTAGGCAGGGCAACATAACAGATGTTTATGGCAAAGAAGCAAGTTCATGTCAGTAGTATGACACAGGGATGTCCAGATAACTCAGCAGACTAAAGTGCCTGTTTAGGCAGAGCACAGCAGTGAGACCCTGTAGATCTTATACTAAATACATTTTAAAAATAGCATGGCAAGCAGGAATCTGTGAGCTTCCTTTTTCTTTCCCTTTTTCTTCCATCCAGGTTACAAGACTATTTTTAAGTGGGTTTTCCCTGTTCAGTATATTAGTTATCCATACCCAGAACTATGTTAAATCAATGGTGGACTAATCTAGTGTAATATACCCATGATCCAGTGTCACACACCAAAGATTCAGTTACTTCCCAAAAGCCCCACATATGAGCATGTGAATCTTTGGGAGGATATCTACTTTGTTTCCCTGAATAAGACCTAACTGGAAAATAACCTTTAGCTATTACTATGCTGATGGCCAGTGTTGTGCAGATTATTCCTCAATATCCTTTTGCTCAGCGACTGTTCTTTAATGGCAGGTTAGGCAATGTGATTGAGGCTGTAATTTTTAATCTTTAGTTTTCAAGGCTGATTTTTTCAGTGAGGTCTTATTTTCAGGAGAAAATGGTAGATATAAGCTACAACAGTAACAAATTATCACAAATCCAGTGACTTAAATGTGTTTACCACAGAGTTATTACTTCACTGTTTCAGGTAAGGATGAGCTGTGCTTTATACTCAGGGTTCATGAGGCTAAAATCAGTGTGTTGATTAAGGCTTAGGTTCCTCTTCCAACTCATGATTTTTTGGAGGCAGAATTTATTTTATTTTAGTTGTATAGCTGGGATTTCCATTTACTTCTGTTCAGTGGCTAGTGGCCATTCTTTGGTCATATTGTCTGTCCTTAGTCTTTTGTCATGTGTCCCCTGTAGGGGCAGTTCATAATTTGGTTGTCTGGATCTCCAAGTTAACCATCTTTAATTCTTTGAATGTATCTTCCTTATTTTAAATTCCTTATCAAACTAGATCAGGGGTACCTACTACAACCTAAGTTAATGGTAATTGATTAGATTTTAATTTCATTTAGAAAATTCATTCACAACAACACATAGGTTAGGATTTGACTGAATAAATGGGAGGAGAATATATGTGGGGTTAATAATCTTGGAAGATCGTCTTAGAATTTTGCCTATCACATAATAGTTTTGCCTATCAAGAAGAGTTGGAGTAAAGGGGCCAGAGAGAAAATTGCCCAGGGTAACTGGTGGATTGTGTCTTTTTGCTTAAGGCATTCACCACTCAGTTGTATATTTAATAATCAGGAATGCAATTAGATTGCTATAGAAGTCATTTTAGCAATATGATACTTTTGATTGTGAAAATTGGAATTGATGACCTATACCTCAATCTGGTAAAAGCCATCTATGACAAACCAACAGCCAACATAATGCTAATTGAAAAAAAAACTGAAACCTTTTCCTGTACAATTAGTTGCAAGACAAGGGTGTCCACTATCATCACTAATATTTAGTACAGTTCTGGAAACATAAGCCAGAAAAAGAAACATAAGTCAAGTAAAAGAAATTAAAGAGTAATAATTGGAGAGGAAGAAGCTAAGTTATCACTATTTACAGATAACATGAAACTCTACATGGAAGACCTAAAAATCTCCACCAAGAAACTCCTAGCATTAATAAACAAATTCAGTAGCACAGCAGGACATAAAGTCAACACCCAAAAATCTATAGTATTCTAATACAAAATAGATACCCCAGATTTTTTTTTCTGAGTTCCTGGCACATGGAATATTGTAGTTCATCCCTTGGCTTTCAGAATATAAATGTCCTTTTGAGTTAAATGTGTTTCTTACATAGAACATATTGTTGGATTTCATTTGTTCATTGACTGTGCCAGTCTATTTCTTTTAATTGGTGAGTTGAGCCCATTTACATTGATGGTTATAATTGATATGGCTTTTTTTTTTTACTATCTTAATCTATTTTATTTTATTTATTTTTTTACTTTTGGCAAATATATTTATTTATTTTTTCCCATAATTTTATTGAGAAACAAATAGCAATGAGACAGTTTCAAATCAAATTGGTAGGATAGTTTCAATAATTAACACATTGCACACATTCTTGCTAGTGGTTAATTGCTGTACAAGATGTGGACTTGATATTCTACTTACAAACACCATTAGAACAAATCACTCTATTCATTAAGGGAATGTAACTATATATCTATCCTAAACACTTTGAATACACAGATACAAAATGGACATTCATCTGTATACCTTTTTTTGTTAAGTTCCATCATTTAAATATTATAGGTGTGTAAACTCAGCAAAATATTCTAAAAGAGTTCTGTAGTCCATAATAGTATCAGGTCTTCCGCTTGACTGGCAATGTCAGAAATTGTTGACCTGAGTCCCCTACAGCTCAACATAACACCATGGCTTTACTTCTTATACTTCGTTTTTATACTTTTCTGCTAGATGGTTAAGACCAAGGTAAAGCAGGACCTATGCAACAAGAGTTGTAGCTTTTGGGTCTGAGAAGGTCAGTGAAATCCCCTCAGGA
>NW_004524892.1:1453238-1456714 GCF_000260255.1 Octodon degus | reverse complement strand
ATTCTCAGGATCATTGCCTTGCTCATCTTCTACATATAACTGTATGGCTTGACATTGTCATGTTTCCTAGCTCTTCTCCTTTCCCTCTTTTCATTAGTTAGTCCTCGAGATCCTGCTTTCCTTTTACTTGTATTATACCTTTCTATTTGTATTTCTTCTTTTGAGTTCTTATACTAGGGAAACTATACTATATTTACAGATGTGTGTCTGATTTATTTTACTTATGAGAATATGTTTAAGTGGTATCCACTTCAACATAAAGATTTCGAGTTTATCATTCTTTATAGTTGTGCATTGGCTTTTTTTCATATTATTTTCCTATTGTTGATTCCTTACTTTTCCTGTGATTACTTGCTTGTCCTATATGGTAGTTTCTTACTTTTGTTGTTCATGGAATAGTGGTTTGTATTGAGAAATCTGCTATATCTCCGATGGGCTACCCATTAAATGTGATCTGTTTCTTTTCTCTAACAGCTTTCAGCATGATACTCATGCTGACTTTCTAGGATTTGATTATTATATCTGTGTATAGATTTATTTTGATTGATGCTATTTGGAGTTGTATATGAACCAATTAACTGAATGTCAGATTTTGCCCATACTTGGCAAGTTTTCTGTTTTTTAAAGTTGTTTGTTTTAGCTTTGTTTTTCATTGATACTTATTGGTCTCATGTTGTTTACCTTTGTGTGTCCTTGTAGCTGTTGAATTCTTATTTCCTGGTTATTTGTTATTTTTAAGATATCCTTCCTTTCCTGGTCGCTGGCTGCAACAGTGTCTTCAAGGTCTGAAAGTCTATCTTCAGTTTCATTAGAAAAGTTTTTCCAGGTTTTAACAGAATTTTTAATTTTGTGTATATCTCTTTGAATCTATTTCATGCAACCTATTTCTTTCCTATATTAGTCATTCAGGGTTTCTATCATTTTTCTATGCTCCTCTATGTTTTTTAATTATAATTTTCTTTTATTTTGAAGAGTAAAGACAGAAGAAAAGAAACCAAAATGAACACAGAAAAGGAGAAACATACAACAATACATACATAAAGATATTTTCAAAATTAGACTAAATAATTAACTATGATTGATATATCATCTATTTTTTTCATTAAATCTGTTGCTTACTTTAACAGATATGGTTATGCAAGGTAGGAAATATGATTGAATATTACTTGCATGCATTCAAGAAATCTGAAATTTTTGTTCTCTTTCCTTTTTCTTACCTTTTTCTAAAAGCATTATCTTAAAAAGAGTATAGTAATGATTGATATGACATTAGAAATAATACACATGAAGAAGACCAAGATGACAGGTGTTTAAAACATGGTTTGTGTATTACATATTGCTATCCTTAATGTAGTTGCATAGTTCACAGATATCAGCATACAGAGTTAGTGAAGGTGAAAATTCTATACATTAATGCTATTTTCAAAAAAACTGATGGAAATTCTTAGTACAATCTCCCTAGCCTCTTGGATATATACTTGTATGTTTTTCCCTGTACAATTTTCCCTAACTTTTCTCCTTTCTTTCCTCTTCAATTTTTAATCCTTAAGTTCTGTTTTCTTTTCTGTTTAACTGTACCTATTTACATTTCAGGTTTTTTTTGTTCTTTTCGGTTCTTACACTAGGGAGCCAATACAATATTTACACAGGTGGTTCTGGTGTATTTCACTTATGAGTATAGCCTCAAGGTGCATTTATTTAAATATAAAGGCTTCAGGTTTGTTTTTATAGCTGAGTACTAATCCATTGTATAAAAATACCGGATTTTTTTTCATTCATTCCTCAGGTGATGAGCATTTTGGTTGTTTCCACAATTTGGCTATGACAAATTGTGCTGTTATAAACATGGTGCACATATATCACTATGACATGATTCTTTCATTTTATTGGGAAAATTCCAAGAAGGAGAATAGCTGGATTGAATGGAATTTCCAGTCCTACTTTTTTGAGGAGTCTCCAAACTAATCTCCCTAATAGTTGTATGAGTCTATATTCAAACCAGCAGTGGAGAAGGATTCTTTTCCCCTGCAGCCTCTCCAGCATTTGTTGTTAGTTGACTTTTTTATGATAGCCATTTTTTTCTGGGGTGAGATGATATCTCAATGTTGTTTTAGTTTGCATTTCTCGAATGGACAGTGATGTGCGGCATTTTTTCAGGTATTTATTTGCCTCTTGTATTTCTTTTTCTGAGAAATGTGTTGTTTTCATCTTAGATGCCTATTTTTTGGAGAGGGTCATTAAATTTTTGGGCCAAAATTTCCTTAGTTCTTTATATATTCTAGATATATGACCTTTGTCTGGATGATTATTTGTTAAGATTTTTTTTTCCAAATTTGTAGGTTGTCTTTTCACTATGTTGGTGATTTCCTTTTTTCTTTCTTTCTCTTTGTATTTTAGGGAAGGGTATACAGGATGTTCAGGGTCTTACTACTAGATTGGACTTGCAGTATTCCTTCTGTTCATAGCCTCCGAAGAGCTGGGATTATAGGCACGCACCACCACACCCAGTCTCTGGGATGAATCCTACATGGTCATGGTCTTCTTAGTGATTTGGTGTATTCTGTTTGCAAGGACTTTATTGAGGATTTTTGCATCTATGTTCATGAGGGAGATTGACCTGTAGTTCTTATTTTTGGTTGAATTCTTCTCTGGTTTTGAGTTCAGAATGATACTTGCATCCAGTAATGATTCTGGGAGTATTGCTTCCTTTTCAATTTCATTGAAGAGTTTTTGGAGTATTGGGATTATATCTTCTGTAAATTTCTTGTAGAAATCAGCTATGAATCCATCAGGACCTGAGCTTTTCTTGGTTAGTAAGTTTCTTTTATTGCAAATTCAAGTTCTTAGACTGATATTTGCTCATTCAGAGTTCTTTTATTTTCTTTTTGGAACACAATATTTACTTTATAGAAAATCAATGGGGGGGGGCTGCCCATTAGCTCAGATGTTTAGGTGACTGCTTAAACAAAGCAATCCGGATGCTGTGGTTTGATCCCCAGATCCTCAGGCCTTATCAGACCTGCCCTGAAGGTATCCTGAGACAGCCAAATAACAAAAACTCTTCTGAACATTTGGGGCCAGGGAGATGGTTCAGTGGAATAAGCCCTTCCCTGGCAAGTGCAAGAGGCTGAGATCAATGCCCATGTACGGAAATAAATAAATAAATAATAAAATCAATAATAATTATATACCAAATTAAATATTATACACAAATACTGAAATGTGAAAGATATGAGATAGAGTGGACTTAAAAAATATTTCTGAACTGAATACATGACTTGAGATGAACAATAAATGGCACATTGCAAAAAAAATTCACAAACTTCAATGACTGTCACAATAAATATTGTCTAAAATAAACATGAAGGAGACCCAGTCCTAGCCCATGCCTAGTGAGTGTGTGGGACAGCTTCCTGCTACCCTGCGCTAGCAGGACCAACTGGATCCAGCCCAGGCTCAGCGTGGGTGAGACCCTC
>NW_004524892.1:1450838-1453138 GCF_000260255.1 Octodon degus | reverse complement strand
CCTAGTCCAGGCCTGGTGAGTGTGTGGGAGAGCTGCCTCTTCCCCCTAATCCACCTTGTCCTCTCCAGGCTCAGCTCAGGCTGAGCACACAGGCCTGGGCTGAAACCCTGCAGCCGCAATCCCTGCGGACAGTGTAGGGGGCAGAACACCCAGATAGTCCAGGGGCAGAAAATCTTGCCAGAGGGGCACAACAGTTTCACCCCAAAGGGCAGCAGCAGGAAGGAGCTGAGCATAGCAGCTAGACCCAAGACAGGCACAGCTGGATAAATCCAAACGTTGTAAATCTACACCTGAACTTCAGTACGTGCTATGGTTATAACTACAACGAAGATCTACAACAAAGGTCAGAAGACAGTGCTACACAAAATGACAAAGAGAAAGGGCAAAATGCAATCTCAGAACCCAAGCCCAAACATAACAAGTGCAGAAAGCACTAACACGGAACGAATTGGGAATTACACAGCTGAAAGCAACGAATCAAAGGCTTCTGAAATAAACAGCTGCAGAAAGGTATAGAGTAACTCAGATTGGAAAAGAAAAAAGAAATGCGTGAATTAATAACATATCCAGGAAGGAATCAAAAAAAGAAACATATGGAGGAAACCCAATGCCCACCCAGAACAAGTGCAGAGGACACTAGCTCACAACAAATGTATAAATTAATAGTGTCGATAGTGAATAATAAACAGGAGAAAGTTATAAAGGAACTCAGAGCAGAATTCTTTTCTGAAAAAAAAATTCTCAGGACTCATAGCATCTGAAGTAAAGAATCATCTACAGAAACATAAGGGGGAAACCCAATCAGAAAAAAACACTGCAGTAAAAGAATTTCTAACTGCTTCTAAAGAAGACATTGATAAAAAAATGAGGAGATTAGAAAAATGACGGATTCCTTGAATGAGCAATACAGGAAAGAAATAGATCATATGAAGCAGAATCAAAGAGCTATAGAGGAAATTAAAATCTCAATCACAAGCTTGCAAAACCATTAAGTGAAAGTGAAGACAGAGTTTCAGATGCTGAAGATGCTGGTGCAGCTAGTGAAAAGATAAGAAAGGATCTCTTAAAAACAACGAGGATGCAGGAAAGAATAATCCATCATCTGTAAGATGATGCAAAGATGAACAATGTGAGACTGATTGGCATCAATGACAAAGGAGTCAATACAAAGGACACTAAAAATGTATAGGTAGAAGTAATAGCAGGAAACTTCTCGAATATGAGGAAACAATCTGACATTCAGGTAACTGAAGCATACAAAATGCCAAGGAACCTCAACACAAAGAAAAACACACCGAGACATATAATAGTCAAGATCCCAGAAATTCAGCACAAGAATAACATACTGAAAGCCACTAGAGAAAAGAAGCAGATCACTTTCAAAGGAAAACCATCAGAATTACAGCCAACTTCTCTTCACAAATCATGAAGGCAAGAAGAGCATGGCGCAGAATACTTCAGGTCCTCTGTGAAAAATAATCCCAGCCCAGACTACTATACCCTGCAAAACTCTCTTTCAAGGTTGATGGAGAAGTGAAATACTTCCATGACAAAGAACAGCTAAAAAATTTCATGATGACAAAGCCAACGCTACACAGGCTACTGAAACATGTTCTAGAGAGGTATCAAAACGATCAAACGCCACGAATGAGATCAGAAGTAACCAACTCAATAGAGCAAGAAATTAAACACTGGAGAAAAAGGAGTAAACAACAACAGGTAAATAACATGTCAATCGTAAATCAATACATCTCAATTCTAAACATCAACGTAAATGGACTCAATTCAACAATTAAGAGAAATAGACTGGTACAGTGGATTAGAAAACAAAATGCAACAATATGTTGTATATAGAAACACATTTAACTCATAAAGACATTCATAGGCTGAAAGTCAAACGATGGAACACAATACTACATGTCCCAGCACCTCAGAAAAAAGCTGGGGCAGCAATCCTATTCTCAGACAGTCTCAACTTCAAACCAACAATGATTAAGGGAAATAAAGAAGGCCACTATATACAGGTTAGGGGAAAAGTTCAAGAGGAAGAGGTAACACTCATAAATATTTATGTACCAAACACGGGAGCACCCAACTATATAAAGCAAATCTTCATGGACATGAAAAATCTAATATTCAATACCACAATTTTAACAGGAGACCTTAACACACCTTATGTCCAAAAGATAGGTTAACCAGACAAAAACTTAGCAAAGGAATAACAAAACTGAACCAGAGCTTGAAACAAATGGACTTGGTGGACATATACAGAGTGTTCCACCCAAACACAGCTGAATACA
>NW_004524892.1:1449289-1450318 GCF_000260255.1 Octodon degus | reverse complement strand
TAAAGATTAGAACAGAAATTAATTCAATTGAAATGAAGAAAACAATTCAAAGAATTAAAAAAGCAAAAAGTTGGTTCTTTGAAAGATTAAATAAAATTGATAAGCTCCTAGCTAACTTCATCAAACAGAGGAAAGGAAAAATTCAAATACAAGCAATAAGGAATGAAAGGGTATAATTACCACAGACTTTGTGGAAATTCAGATTATCAATAGCTGTTTTGAGAATCTTTACTCTCACAGAATAGAAGACACAGAAGAAATGGACAGATTCCTAGATAGGTACAAATTACCATAACTTAATCGACAAGTTATAACCACTCTCAATAGCCCGATAACAGCCAATGAAATACGAGATGCAATTAAAATCCTATCAGCAAAGAAAAGTCCAGGTCCAGATGGATTCACAGCTGAATTCCATAAGACATTTGCAGAAGATGTAGTCCCTATACTCCTCAAAATCTTCCATGAAATTGAAAAGGAAGCAATCCTCCCAAAATCATTCCTGGAGGCAAGTATTATACTAATACCAAAACCAGGGAAAGACACAACTAAGAAAGAGAACTACAGGCCTATCTCCCTCATGAACATAGATGCAAAAATCCTCAATTAAATACTAGCAAATGGAGTACAGCAAATCATCAAGAAGATCATACACCATGACCAGGTAGGATTCATTCCAGGGATGCAAGGATGGTTCAATATTCAAAACTACATAAATGCAATACTCTATATCAATAAAGCGAAAATTAAAAACCATATGATCATCTCCATTGATGCAAAAAAGACTTGTGACAAAGTCCAACACTCATTCATGTTCAAAGTTCTACAGAAAATTGTAATAGAAAGCCTCTACTTCAATCTGGTAATAACCATTTATGAAAACCCAACGGGTAACAGAATCCTAAATTGGGAGAAACTGAAATCTTTTACTCTTAGATCTGGTACAAGACAAGGATGTCCTCTATCACCACTCCTATTCTATATAGTTCTGGAATCATTAGCTACAGCCATTAGACAAGAGAAAGAAAT
>NW_004524892.1:1442742-1449189 GCF_000260255.1 Octodon degus | reverse complement strand
CTGGTACAAGACAAGGATGTCCTCTATCACCACTCCTATTCTATATAGTTCTGGAATCATTAGCTACAGCCATTAGACAAGAGAAAGAAATAAAAGGAATAAGAATGGTTAAAGAAGAAGTTAAATTATCTTTATTTGCAGATGACATGATACTTTACTTCGCAGACCCAAGAAACTACTAGAATTAATACAGAGCTTTAGTAGTATAGCAGGATAAAACCCAAAACACAAAAGTCAGTACCATTCCTCTACACAGAGAACCAACATACTGAGAGGAAATTTATAGAAACAATACCATTAACAATAGCACCAAGGAACATGTAATACCTTGGAATTAATCTAACTCACAAAGTCAAAGATCTTTTCATGGAAAATTGCAGTATTCTGAAAAAAGAGATCATAGAGGATTTCAGAAATGGAAAGATATTCCACGCTCCTGGATAGGAAGAACCAACATTGTGAACATGACCATACTCCCAAAATTGCCGTACAAATTTAACACAATCCCTATCCGACTACCACCAACATACCTCACAGACCTAGAGAAATCATTCCTCAAATTTATCTGGAACCAGAAAAGACCTAGAAAATCAAAAGCAATCCTAGGCAATAAAGAGAAGTCAGGAGGCATTACAATTCCTGACTTGAAATTTTACTGTGATAAAATGAGCATGGTACTGGCAACAATACAAATGTGAGGATCAATGGAATAGATTGGAAGATGCTGAAGCCCCTACAAACACACCCAGCCACCTTATCTTTGACAAAGGGGCCAAACATACTCACTAGAAGGAAGATAGCCTCTTTAACAAATTGTGGTGGTAAAACTGGCTCTCTACATGCTGAAAACTCAAACTTGACCCAGGTCTATCACCATGCACTAAACTAAAGTCAAAATGGATTAAAGATGTAAAGATTAAAGCTGAGACACTAAATCTCCTGGAAGAGAATGTAGGAGGAACTCTTGAAGACATAGGGGTAGGCAAAGACTTCATGAACAGAAATCAAATTGCACGGGAAACAGGTGAAAGAATTAACAACTGGGACCTGCTCTAATGGAGAGGTTTTTTCACATCAAAAGGAATTACCAGCAAAGTGAAAAGTCAACCCACACATTTGGAAAATTTCATGAGAAATAAGTACTCAGACAAAAGTCTGCTCTCTAGAATTTATAAAGTACTGAAAAACACTAGGGCCCCAATATTTAAAGACCCAATCCAGAAATGGGCATTGGAGATGAACACATGCTTCTCAGAGGAAGAAATTAAAGAAGCCAATAAATATATGAAAAAATGCTTCACATCAATAGCCATCCACAAAATGCAAATTAAAACAACATTGTGATATCATCTCACCCCAGAAAGAATGGCTATCATAAAGAAATCACCCAACAACAAATGTTGGAGAGGCATAATTTTTTATGCTTATTTTTAAAATATATTCTAATTTTTATATGTTTTTATCATATTCTGTAGGAACTTAAAGTTCAACATATCAATACTTCATGAAAAATACCTGTTCTATGTTATGCCTAAGATGTTTGATATTCAGAGAGTTAGTGAGGTTAAGCTTAGCAGCTTAATTTGTATGGTAATAACAATAAACTTATCTTCTGGATGGTTAACAACCTAAGTTTGCAGGCTAAATTAGAGAAAAAGGAGGGCTGCAAGGAAAGCCAACTTTTTCACCCTAGCCTTCCAAGGTCAATTAAGATTCCAGGACATATGAGAACTTGTACTGTTACATCATGTAACTCGGTAGTGTCCCAAATTTTCTGATCAAGGAGATTATGGGGTCAAAGAGGAAAGTGATCGATGATGTAGAGTGTGCCTCAGGAGAATAACATGGAGAGAAAACATTCTCTCAGGCTTTCACAGAGAGTACATTGGCCAAGCAATGGCCGTGACTCATCCAAGTGGCTGACACTGACAAAGGATCTACAATCTGAGGTACAGGATCTCAGGATAAATCCTGAGCGGATTTCATTGACCTTAGACCCAAAAGCTACAACTCTTGTTGCATAGGTCCTGCTTTACCTTGGTCTTAACCATCCAGCAGAAAAGTATAAAAACGAAATATAAGAAGTAAAGCCATGCTGTTTTGTTGAACTGTAGTGGACTCAGGTCTAAAATTTCTGATATTTCCATTGAAGCAGAAGACCCAATACTATTATGGGCTACTGAACTGTTTTAGAATATTTTGCTGAGTTTACAAACCTATAATATTCAAGCAACAGAACTTATCTAAAAAAGGGTATACAGATGAATGTCCATTTTGTATCTGTGTATTCAAAGTGGTTAGGCTAGATATATAGTTACATTCTCAATGAGTAGAGTGATTTGTCCTAATTGTGTTTCAAATAATATGTCATGTCCACATGTTGTATAGCAATTAACCACTAGAAAGAATGTATGCAATATATTAATTATTGAAACTGTCCTACCAATTTGGTTTGAATCTCTCTCATTGCTATTTGTTTCTCAATAAAACTATGGAAAAAAATTTATATTCCCCTGTGATATTCTTTAATTCATTTGCATAATAATTAATATTCCTTGTAAATATGTAAGTAATATGTTTCAGATGCTGGCATAGAATTATAGAAAGAGCCTAGATTTTCAAAAGCCTTAGGCTCATGTCTTGCCTTATTACTTATTTGCCATGAAACACTGAGAAATTACCTTCATTTTTTAAAGGCTTAATTTCTTCATCTATCAAATGAGCATGAAGGTAATACTATTTGGCACAATTTTGCTACAAATAATAGAATCCGCTCTATCAAGGTGAAGCAGAAATATAATTTGCTTAAAATATTAAGCTACTTATAGAATCCTCTGGAAGGCAAGTGAGGCAGGAATGACAACAAACCACACTGTAAAGTCTGCTCAGGGGAATATACCTTTGCTGCCAATTCTTCACAACAACTTTGCTTCCTGTATATACACTGTAGCTTGCATCCATAATGCTCTTTTGTGGATGCCTGGAGCCCAGCCATTGGACCCTCCTGGCCATATTCTTCTGGTAGAGTACATGCAATCCCACTTTCTGGTAGCATTGCTTCCAAGCTGAGGATTCACATGGATACATTTGACTTATAATGTCTAGTTTACTGATGCTAGCAGGAAAGCATCCTGGAATAGCAAGATCAAGTCCGACCTTAAGAGTTACGAAGTGCAAAATGCTCCCTATTCAGAAAACAGGTTCAGAAGGGATTGGCATCCTTAAATTACAATAGCTAGATGAAAACCTTCCCATGGTAAGAACACTGACCATGGCAATTGTGATTACTACCTTTTAGACCTTATTTAATATGCAAGGAAAAACATGGTAGTAAAGCTTATAAGTGAAAACTTGCAGGAAATCTAGGCAAATGTACTCTTAATTAAGTCACATGTATGATTATGAAATTTTATCTCATTATTTAAAAAGTTATGTAAACCAGAAAAATTATGAAAATGAGGAATGAATGTGTGTCACCCAATAATATTACTGAAGGATAAGTACTTTTATTATTTCAATTCATGAACATTCAATATAGTTATTAATTATACATATATGTAACCATATATACAAGTTTATGTATGTATGCACATAAAGCTGATAAATGAATTTTGAACCCAACCTTATGATTAATATGTTGTGGGCATCTTTTCATGCTAATAAATATTAATAAACATAAAATAATACCAAATGTTTTTCATCCATTCCTCAGGTGATGGGCATCTTGGTTGTTTCCAAGATTTGACTATCACATAGTGCTGCCATAAGCACAGGTACACATATATTACTATGATATGATGTTTTCTGATCCTCTGAAAAAAATTCCAGGAGGGGAATAGCTGGTATAAATGGGATTTCCAGTCCTAGCTTTTTAAGGAGTCTCCACACTGATTTCCAAAACGGGTGAACCAGTCTACATTCCCACCAGCCATGGAGCAGTGTTCCCTTTTCCTTACAGCCTCTCCAACATTTGTTCTTGATTGATTTCTTTACGATAGCCATTCTTTCTGGGGTGAGATGATATCTCAATGTTGTTTTAATTTGCATTTCGTGGATGGCTAGTGATGTGGAGCATTTTTTCATATATTTATTGGCTTCTTCAATTTCATCCTCTGTGAAGTGTGTGCATCTCAGATGCCCATTTCTGGACTGGGTCTTTAAATTTGGGGGCCGTAGTGTTTTTTAATTTTTTATAAATTCTAGAGAGAAGACGTTTGTCTGAGTACTTATTTGTCAAGATATTGTACAAATTTGTGGCTTGTCTTTTCACTTTGTTGGTAATTTCTTTTGATGTACAAAAACTTCTCAATAAGAGCAGGTCTCAGTTGTTAATACTTTCTAGTGTTTACCATGCGATTTGAGTTTTGTTCATGAACTCTTTAACTACCCCTATATCTTCAAGAGTTCCTCCTACTTTCTCTTGCAGGAGATTTAGTGTCTCTTTTTTAATGTTTAGATCTATATGCATTTTGACTCTAGCTTAGTGCATGGTGATAGACCTGGATCAAGTTTTAGTTTTTGGCATGTAGAGAGCCAGTTTTTCCAGCACCATTTGTAAAAGAGTCTATCTTTCTTCCAGTAAGTATGTTTGGCCCTTTGTCAAAGATGAGGTGGCTGAGTGTGTTTGTACAGGCTTCATTGTCTTCTAATGTATTCCATTGCTCCTCAGGTCTATTTTCTTGCCAGTACCATGCTGAGTTCATCACAGTAGCCTTGTAGTATAATTTCAAATCAGGAACTGTAATGCCTCCTGCCTTTTCTTTGTTTCCCAGGAATGCCTTTGCTATTCTAGGTCTTTTCTGGTTCCAAATAAATTTTAGAATTGATTTATCTAGGTCTGTGAGGTATTTTGTTTGTAGCTTAATAGGGATAGCATTAAATCTGTAGAGTAAATTTGGGAGTATGACCATCTTCACAATGTTGGTTCTTCCTATCCAGGAGCATGGAATATCTTTCCATTTTCTGAAATCCTCTACAATCTCTTTTTTAGTAGTACTGTAATTTTCCTTGAAAAGATCTTTGACTTCTTGAATTACTTTAATTCCAAAGTATTTCAGTTTTCTCGGTGGTATTGTATAAATTATTTTTCTATAATTTCCCTCTCAGTGTGTTTGTAATCTATGTAGAGAAATGTTATTGACTTTTGGGAATTGACTTTGTATCCTGCTATGCTACTGAGTTTGTGCATCAATTCTAGTAGCTTCTTGGTGGAGTTTTATTGTCTTCCAAGTAAAGTATCATGTTATCTGCAAGTAATGATAATTTAACTTCTGTTTTACCTATTCTTATTCCTTTTATTTCTTTCTCTTGTCTAATGGCTCTAGCTAATGATTCCAGAACTATATTGAATAGCAGGGGTGACAGAGGACATCATTGTCTTGTACCAGATTTAAAAGTAAAAGATTTTAGTTTTTCCTCATTTAGAATAATGTTAGCAGAGGGGTTTTCATAGATATCTTTTATCAATTTGAAGTAGAAGCCATCTACTCTAATTTTTTGTAGGACGTTGAACATGAATGAGTGTTGGGTTTTTTCAAAAGCCTTTTCTGCATGAATTGAGTTGATTGTGTGGTTTTTAGATTTCTCCCTATTGATACACAGTATTGCATTTATAGATTTGCATATAATGATAAATCCTTGCATCCCTGGGATGAATCCTACCTGGTGATGGTATATAATCTCCTTGATGATTTCCTGTATTATTTTTGCTAGGAGTTTCTGAAGGATTTTTGCATCTATTTTAATGATGGAGATGGGTCTGTAGTTCTGTTTTTGAGTTACATCTTTCCCCGGTTTTGGTATGAGTATAATAGTTGCCTCCAGGAAGTTTTTGGGAGGACTAATTTCTGTTCAATTTCATTGAAGAATTTGAGGAATATTGGGATTACATTTTCCATAAATTTCTTGTAGAATTCACTGTGAATTCATCAGGGACTGGACTTTCCTTTGTTAGTATTTTCTTTTTTTTTAACTACTCCTCGTATTTTGTTGGCTGCTCTTGGGCTATTGAGAGCGGTTATATCTTTTTGATTGGTAATTTGTACATTTCTAGGAATCTGTCCATTTTGTCTGTCTTCCCTTCTGTGAGAGTAAAGATTCTCGAAGTAGCTATTCATAATCATCTGAATTTCCACTGGGTGTTTTGGAATTACATGCTTTTTATTCATTACTGCTTGTATTTGATTTTTTTCTTTCCTGTTTTTGATGAGGTTAGCTAGGGGCTTATTGATTTTATTTAATCTTTCAAAGATTCAGCTTTTTAGTTGGTTAATTCTTTGAACTGTTTTCTTCGTCTCAATTGAATTTATTTCTGCTTGTTTTTTGTTATCATTTCAAAAGTTGCTTGAATTTTTTTTATTATTATTATAATTTTATTTTGAAGGGTAAAAACAAATGCAAGAAAAACACAAACAAATAAAGAAACAGGGTAACATACAACAACACATA
>NW_004524892.1:1407421-1434457 GCF_000260255.1 Octodon degus | reverse complement strand
TTTTCTCTGTGTTTGTTTGTCCCATATAGTTGGTTGCTTCTGTTCTTGTTCATGGAGTTCTGATCATTTTCGTTGTTCTCTAGAACATCTTTGAGGAGCCTGTGTAGGGTTGGCTTTGTCATCATGAAATTCTTTAATTTTTCTTTGTCATAGAAGTATTTCACTTCTCCATCAAACTTCAAAGAGAGTTTTGCAGTGTCTAGTAATCTGGACTGGAATTTGTTTTCATAGAGGACTTGAAAGTACTCTGCTCCATGCTCTTCTTGCATTCATGGTTTGTGAAAAGAAGTCGACCGTAATTTTCATGGTTTTCCCTTTGAATGTGTTCTGCTTCTTTTCTCTAGCAGCTTTCAGTTTATTATTCTTGTGCTGAATTTCTGGGATCTTGACTACTATGTATTTCAGCATGTTTTTATTTGGGTTGAGATTACTTGGCGTTCTGTATGCTTCCGTTGCCTGGATGTCAGATTTTTCTCATATTTCCGAAGTTTTCTGCTATTACTTCTGCCCATATTTTTTTAATGTCCTTTGTATTGACTCCTTCTTTCTCATTGATACCTATTAGTCTCACATTGTTCATCCTTGCATCTTGTTCCAAGTGATGAATTATTTTTTTTCCTTTTTCCTAGTTGTTTTGCAGAAATCTTTTCTTACCTTTTCACTCACTGCAGCAGTGTCTTCAAGATCTGAAACTCTTTCTTCCCTTTCACTCAAACGGTTTTGCAACCTTGTGATTGAGATTTAAGTTCTTCTGTATCTTTGACTCTGCTTCATCCAATATATTTCTTTTCTGTTTTGCTCATTCAAGCACTCCATTTTTTCTAATCTCTATAATTTTTTTATCAATGTCTTCTTTAGAAGCGGTTATTAATTCTTTTACTGAAGAGTTTTTTTCTGATTTGGTTTCCTCTTTATGTTTCTCTATTTGTTTCTTTATTTCAGATGCTATGATTTGAGAGATTTCCTCTCATTTCAGAAAATAATTCTGCTCTGTGTTCCTCTATACCTTTCTGATGTTGCTTAGTTACTTTTGACACTATTAATTCATACATTTCCGCTGAGCTGGTGTTCTCTGCACTTGTTCAGAGTTGGCATTGGGTTTCATCCATATATTTCTGCATTAAATTCTTTACTTCAGATGCCATTAATTCAAATATTTCTTTTTTATTTCTGATTTGAGCTCCTGTATACCTTTCTGTAATCGTTTCTTTATTTCAGAAGCTCTTGATTCCTTGATTTCTGCTGTGCAATTCCCACGTTCTTCTGTGCTAGTGTCCTCTGCACTCATTATGGGTGGGCTTGGAGTTTTAGGTTGTATTTTGTTTCTTCTTGTGGTCATTTTGTATAGCACTGTCTTCTGACCTTTGTTTTAGAGCTTTGGTGGAGCTATAACCTCAGCACCTACTGAAATTCAGATGCAGATTTGCAAAATTTGAATTTATCCAATTGTTCTTGGCTTGGGTCTGGCTGCTGTGTTCAGCTCCTTCCTGCTTCAGCTCTTGAGAGAGATCCTGTTGTGCCCCTCTGCAAGAAGTTCTGCTCCTGGACTAGCTGGGTTGTTCTGTCCCCTACTCTCTTTGCAGGGATTGCAACTGCACTGTTTCTTGCCTGGCCTGTATGCCAGGACTGAGCTGAGTCTTAAGGGAACAAGGGGGAGTAGGGGAGAGTGGATGCTTTCCCACATACTTACTGGGCCTAGGCTAGTGCTGAATCTGTGGATCCTGAGAACTCGGCAGAAGTTCTCACTCCCTCAGTGTGCATGGGGGAGGGGCCTGCCTTGTGGTGGTGTGGTCCCAAGTGTGCAGAAGAGGTTCTCACTTACGTTGGAAGAGGTTCTCAATCACGTTGCGCCTAGGTTTAGACCAGACAGGTCCCTTGGGCACAGGGTAGCTGTGGAACAGGTATTGTCCAGTAAGTATTGATATGTCAAACTTTAAATCCCTACAGAATGTGAAGAAAAAAGAAAAAGAGAAAAAAAATTTAAAAATATTTTTAAAAATAAGAATTAAAAAAATTACATATTTTAACATAGAAATTTAGAAATATGGGGCTGGAGAGATAACTCAGTAGGTTCAGTGCTTTTCTAGGAAGTGCAAGGGCCTGAGTTCAATTCTGGGTTCCGAAAAAAAAAAATTTCAAAATCTATCCATGTACAGAATTGTAGCAGGACAGTCCTCTGACATTTTTTTCTTGTCTCTTGTTTTTATTAATTACGCTTTAAAAAAATAAAACAAACATTTACATGAGAGACAGTATAGCAGTAATTGATATGACATGACAAGCAGTATGTATTTAGAAGACGAGAATGACAGGTATTTGAAGCATGACCTTAGTATTATACATTTTTATCTTTAGTGCAGTTGCTAGTTCACACGTTTTAGCATATATAGTTAGTCAGGATGAGAATCCTGCCAATTAATTTCTAGCTTCAACAACCTGCTGAAGATTCTCAGGATCATTACTTTACCCATCTTGTGCATATACATGTAGGACTTTGCCCCTGTCATATTTCCTAGCTTTTCTCCTTGCTGTCCTCATTGTTTAATCCTTAAGTTCTTGCTTTCCTTTTAATTATGTCATGTTTTTGTCTTTTTATTTCTTCTTTTGAGTTCTTAAACTAGGGTGACTGTACGATATTTACACATGTGAGTCTGGTTTATTTCACTTATGAGTATATCTTCAAGTGGCATCCACTTAAATAAAAAGGCTTCCTATTTATCATTCTTTATAGCTGAGTAATACTCCATGGTGTAGAAATACCACATCATTTTCATCCATTCCTCAGGTGATGGACATCTTGGCTGTTTCCTAGATTTGGCTATCACAAATTGTGCTGCTATACACATTGGTACACATAGATCACTATGATATGACTTTTTCAGTTCCTATGGGAAAATTCTCAGTAGGGGAATAGCTGGTTTCAATGGGATTTCAAGTCCTAGTATTTTAAGGAGTCTCCACACTGATTTCCATAATGGTTGTACGAGTCTACATTCCCACTATTAGTGGAGAATGCTTCCTTTTTCCACACAGGGTCTCCATTTGTTTCTACTTGATTTGTTTATGATAGCCATTCTTTCTTGAGTGAGATGGTATCTCAGTGTTGTTTTCTCTAGCGGCTTTCAGTATATTATTCTTGTGCTGAATTTCTGGGATCTTGACTATTATATTTCTCAGTGTGTTTTTCATTGGGTTGAGGTTCCATGGCATTCTGTATGCTTCAGTTACCTGAATATCAGATTGTTTCCTCATATTTTGGAAGTTTTCTGCTATTACTTCTGCCCATATTTTTTAATGTCATTTGTATTGACTCCTTCTTTCTCGTTGATGCTTATTAGTCTCACATTGTTCATCTTTGTATCATCTTGCAGGTGACGGATTATTCTTTCTTGCATTTTCGTTGTTTTTAAGAGATCCTTTCTTACCTTTTCACTAGCTGCACCAGCATCTTCAAGATCTGAAACTCTGTCTTCACTTTCACTTAAATGGTTTTGCTAGCTTGTGATTGAGATTTTTCATTTCCTCTATATTTCTTTGACTCTGTTTCATGTGATCTATTTCTTTCCTGTATTGCTCATTCAAGGAATCCGTCATTTTTCTAATCTCCTCTATTTTTTTAATCAATATCTTCTTTAGAAGCAGTTATAAATTCTTTTATTGCAGTGTTTTTTTTTTTTTAGATTGGGGTTCCTCCCTATGTTTCTGTAGTTGCTTCTTTACTTCACATGCTATGAGTTCTGAGAATTCTTTTTTTATTTCAGAAAAGTATTGCGCTCTGATTTCCTCTATATCTTTCTGCTGTTGCTTATTTACTATCGATGCTATTAATTCATGCATTTGAGCCAAGCTATTGTCCTCCAAACTCGTTCTGGGTGGGCACTGCGTTTCCTCCATATGTTTCTGCATTTGATTCTCTACTGCAGATGTTATTAATTCAGGGATTTCTTTTTTTATTTCCAATCTGAGTTCCTCTATACCTTTCTGCAGTTGTTTCTTTATTTCAGAAGCTGTTGATTCATTGCTTTCAGCTGTGTGATTCCCAATTTGTTCTGTGTTAGTGTCCTCTGCACTCATTATGGGTGGGGGGGGGGTTCTGATATTACGTTTTGTTCCTTCTCGTCATTTTGTGTAACACTGTCTTCTGACCTTTGTTGCAGATCTTCGTTGTAGGTATAACCTTAGCACGTACTGAAGTTCTGGTGCAGATCTACAAAGTTTGGATTTATCCAGCTGTGCCTGGCTTGGGTCTGGCTGCTGTGCTCAGCTCCTTCCTGCTGCTGCCCTTGAGGGTGCACCTGTTGTGCCCCTCTGTTCTGCTCCTGGACTAGCCTTGTTGTTCTATCCTCTACACTCTCTGCATGGATTGCAGCTGCAGGGTTACACCCCAGGCATGTATGCCAGGCCTGAGCTGAGCCTGGAGGGGACAAGGTGGAGTAGGGGGGAGAGGCAGCTCTCCCACACACTCACCATACCTGGGCTAGGACTGGGTCTGGGGGTTCCCGGAATGCGGCAGAAATTCCTACTGGGCGGGTGGGGTCAGGGAGGTGCTGCAGAGTTGTGGTGGTTGTCGCAAGGGGGTGGAAGAAGGTCTCATCCATGCTGCACCTGAGCTGGGACTAGTTATGGGTCCCGCTGGCCCAGGGTAGCAGGAAGCTCTCCCACACACTCACTGGACTTGGGCTAGGACTGGGTCTGGGGGTTCCTAGAAAGTGGGAGAAATTCCTACTTGGCCGGCCGAGTGGGGGAGGTGCTGCAGAGTGGTGAGGGGGTGTCTCAAGGGGGTGGAAGATGGTCTCACCCACGCTGTGCCTGGGCTGGGACCAGTAGTCGGTCCTGCCATCACAGGGTAGAGGGTAGCCGGTAGCTCTCCCACACACTCACCGGACCTGGGCTAGGACTGCTTTATTTTTTTCTGACTTAATTTTTATGTCTCCTTTTTTTAGTATGACAGTATTTTTTGTTTTACATGGTGTTGTCTTCATATTAGTTGCTCTGATTATCAGATATATGTACAAAGAATTGGAAAAAGAAAGAAAAAAGAAAATGTAAGAAATTAAGAAGAAGGGCTGGAGAGATGGCTCAGTGGTCTAAAGCACCTACTTAGAACAAGCTTAGCAAAAGCATCAGGGACCGCGGTTCAATCCCCCAGCACCACATGCCAGCCAGCCCTGCCCCCTGGTGGGCTGAGCTGGCCTCTCTCTCTCTCTCTCTCTCTCTCTCTCTCTCTCTCTCTCTCTCTCTCTCTCTCTCTCTCTCTCTCTCTCTCTCTCTCAAATAAATAAATAAATAAACAAAATTAAAAAAAAAGAAATTAAGAAGAGAGAAAAATGAAAAAATGAAAAAGAATACAAAAAACATTAAGCATTAACTTTTTCAATAGTCCTGCAAAAATCCACAGTACAATTGTCCAAACTGTCCTGCTTGCAAACATCATATTGTTTTCTTTTTGTAAGATCCTGAAAGGGTAAACAAAATGTGAAGAGTTCATTGGATATTTTGAAAAGTGAATGAACCTGTTCAAAAGGAAGGAAATACTGAGATGAGTAGAAGGATGAGAGTGCAAGGGGAGTATCAGATATATCTATGTATCTTATGTCTCTTTCTGCACCAAGATGGTACAGTTTTTTTGTCACTGTTTCTTAATATAACTTGAAGGCCTGTATTGTGAAGCCTACTGCTTAGTTTTTGTTGCCCAAAATTGGTTTTACAACTCTGAGTCTCTTCTGGTTCCAAATGAATTTTAAGATTCTTTTTCCTGTTCTGTGCCAATTTCACTGGGATTGTGTAACCCTGGATACCAATTTTCAAAGTATGAACAGTTTTTACTGTATTTGCAGTAACAAGGGATAGTTTCCATTTTTTGATGTCTTCTGTCTTTGTGGTAGAAGTCTCTCTTTCCCTAGATTAATTTCTAAGGATTTAACTCTTCTTGTTGCTATTGGGTTCTTAATTTGTCAATATGTTCATTATTAGTACACAGAAATGTAGTTGATTTTGTGTGTTGATTTTGAATCCTTGCTACATTTCTGAATTTTATAATCAATTCTAAGAGTCTTTTGGTAGATGGTTGTTGGTTTCCTCTATAGAGGCAATTCCAAGAAAATGTTTACTTCCTTTTATATGTTGAAATGTACCTTTCACAAAAGTGATACACTAGACATCCTTGTCTTACTCCTAATTTTAGAGGGAATGTTTTGTGTTTTTAAACATTTAGTATGATGGTTTTAGCTATTTTGTCACAAATGGCCTTTATCAGTGGGAATAAAGTACTTCTGCATTTATTCAGTGTTTTTATCATGAAAGGATGTTGGACTTTGTCAAAGACATTTTCTGCAACTATTGAGATGACAATGTGACTTTTGTCCTTGCTACTATTTATATGATATACTTATTGAATTGAACCATCTTTGTATCCTTGGGATGAAGCCTACTTGGTCATGATACATAGCTTTTTGATAATTTTTTTGCTTTGTACTTGCTAATATCTTGTTGGGGATTTTTACATCTATATTAACTAAAGCAATTGGTCTACATATCTCTTGTTTGGTTGGGTCCTTGTCTGGTTTTGGGATCAGGGTTCTTCTATCTTCCATTAATACCTTTTTAAAATTTCATTGAGAAATAAATATGAATGAGACAGTTTAAAAGCTGAATAATGGGATAATTTCGATAATCAATGCATTGTACATTGCTATCTTCTTAGTGGTTATCCATAGTACAAGAAGCAGACAGGATATCCTGTCCAAACACTATTAGTACAAATCTTTCTTCTCACTGAATTAAGAGAAAGTAGCTGGATATCTATCCTATTTTGTATATAATAATACAAATTGATCTTTTCTTTATATCCCTCTTTTTTGGTTTTGTCCTGTCAGAGGTGAATATTCAACTGGCATCTAAATACTAAGGTGTTTGAATACTAAACAATCCAACACTGTCTGGCAGTCTATAATATTAGTGGATTATCCTCAGAGGTTATTGACCTCAGCCTTTTACAGCTCATAGTATTAATATGGTTTTACTTTATATGACTCACTTTAATACTTTCCTGCTGGATGGTTAAGACCAAGATAAAGCAATACCTATATATCAAGAAATGTAACTTTTGTATCTGATAAGGTCAGTTAAGTGCCCTCAGGATTTATTCTGTAGCCCTGTACCTCACTTTGTAGATCCTTTGTCAGTGTTAGCCATGAGGATGAGTCACAGCCATTGCTTGACCAATTTGCTCTCTGTGAAAGCCTGAAAGAATGTTTTTCTCTCCATGTGACTCTACCCAGGCACACTATACATCATGAATCACATTCCTCTGTGGCTCCATGATCTTCTTGATCAGAAAATTTGGAGCACAACTGAGTTACATGTTGTTACAGTACAGGTTCTCCTATGTCTTCACTGACTTTGAAAGGCTAGGGTCAAAATGTTGGCTGACCTTGCAGCCCTTCCTTTTCTCCAATTTTGAACTGCTAGCTTAAGTTGTTAACCCCCAGAAGGTTCTTAACCTGCAATATATGCAGTTCGGTTTACCCTATCTGTCTAAATATCAAATATCTTTGGCATATCATGGAACAGGTATTTTCCATCCAATATTGGTATGTTGAACTTTAAGACCTTACAGAATATGTAGGAAAAATAATTTTATAAAGGCAGAAATAAGCATTTACATAATTTTACAAAGAAATTTAGAACTCTAGCCACATACAGAATTGTCAAAAGACAGACCTATGACTTTTTTTTTCTTATTCTTGTGACTTTTTTTTCATTTGTTATCCTTTAAAAAATTTACTTGAGAGACATTATGGTAATAAATGGTATGTCATGACAAGAAGTACATATTTAGAAGACCAGGATGGCAGGCACTACAAGTGTGACCCCTCTAATACACATCGCCATCCTCAGTGCAGCCGCCTGGCTCACAGGCACAGAAGAGAAGCTTTCTTTCCCTTCCTTCCTTCCTTCCTTCCTTCCTTCCTTCCTTCCTTCCTTCCTTCCTTCCTTCCTTCCTTTCTTTCTTTCTTTCTTTCTTTCTTTCTTTCTTTCCTTCTTTCTTTCTTTCTTTCTTTCTTTTTTTCTGGAACCAGGGATTGAACTCAGGCCCTTGTGCTTGCCAGGGAAGTGCTTATTCTACTGAGCCATCTCCCTTGCTACCCCATTAATGCTTTTGGAAGTACTCCTGTTTTAATTTCATTAAAGAGCTTGTGGAGTATTATTGTTAGATCTTTAAGTTTTTATAGAATTCCGCAGTGAATCCATCTAGGGTTGGGCTTTTCTTAGTTTATATGTATTTTATTTTGTTATTATTACTTCAATTTAATTTCATGTTATTTGATTATGCCTTGTTTTTAAATATTCTCAATTTAGAGGGCCTGCCGGTCAACTCAGTTGTTTAAGTGCCTGCTTATGCAAACGCAGTCAGCCGCAGGACACCAGAGGTTCAATCCCCAGATCCACAGGCCTTACCAGACCTGCCCTTAAGGCAGCCTGAGCCAGCCAAAAAAATAAAGAAATAATTAAATAAATATTCTCAGTTTATTTTGGTAATTTATATGTATCAAAAAACTATTTCTTTCTAATTCTTCATTTTATTGGTGGACAGGCTTAATAAGTATTTGTTAATATTCTTTTTGATTTTGAAAGTGTTTGTTTTTATTTCACCCTTTTTCATTTGTAACTGCATTGGTGTGTGTGTTTTGTCTCCTATTTTAGACTAGCTAAGTTTGTCTATTTTGCTTATTCTTTTGAAGAACTAATTCTTAGATTAATTGGTTAAATTTTTAGGTTTTATATATTTCAATTTCATTGATTTTCGCTATGATTTTTACAATTCAATTTTTTGTACTAGCTTTGTGTTTGGATTATGCTTGGTTTTTTTAAGACCTTGAGACCGATAGTTATTTTATATATTTGAACTTGCTCTGTTTTTGTGATGTGGGCATTCAAGGTTATAGACTTCCCTCTTAGGGTTACTTTCATTGTGTCCTACAAGTTTTAGTATGTTCTACTGGCACTATTGTTTAGTTCTAGAAACTACAATATTTCTCCCTTGATTTCCTTTGTATATTATTGTATGTTTTGTTTAGCTTCTATGCATTTACATATTTTGTTTTCTTTTCTCATTAATTTCATATTTAATTGCACTATGATCTGATATATGCATGGCATAATTTCAATTCTTTTACATTAATTAAAGCTTGTTTTTTCAGTTCAGATTGGGACTATTTTGGAGAAAGTCCAATGTAATAATGAGAAGAATATGTATTCTGTTGTTGGCTGTAACACTCTGTAGATAGATATTCAGTTTTGCTTTTTGAGATAGGTTCATAACTGTTTAGTCCAGGCTTACTATGAACTGACCCACCTTGGTCTTGAACTTCCAGTGCTCTTCCAGCCTCAGCCTCAGATTGCTGGGATTATGGATGTGTGTCACCACACCAAGCTCTTTAGATATCTATTAAGTCTCTGTATTTGAATGTTTTATTTATTCCTGATATTTCTTTCTTCATTTTATGTCTAGTTGATCTGTCTATTTGTGACAGAAGTATTGAGATCTCCCACTATATTTGTATTTTTATCTTGTATTTTCTGTCCAGTAGTACTTGTTTCCTTTTGCTGCCCATCTTTTTGATAGAATTTTAAATCTCTTTAATTTCTATTTGAAACATTTTTACAAACTTTTTTTCTAAGATACCTATTCATGTTTCATATCTTTTCGTTTAGTTCTGCTGGCTTGTTATTAGTGTGTTCTATACACTTACTGATCATTCTGTTTATTTGTCTCTTCTGTGAGCTGGCCAAATATCTCATTTTTTGTTTTGTTATCTCTATTGATATGAATTCTTAAAGCTGGGTGTGTGGCTGCTAGTTTTAACCCCTTTGATATCCTATGGATTAGCTTTGGTGCAGTTGTGAATTTTTCAATCATTTTTTGGCTTATTTTTCATTTTTGTTTCTATTTTTGTTTGTATTTATGTAGAGGCTTACAGATGGGTTGTAGTGGATAACTTTGTTTCTAGTTGGAGCTCTATTTAATTAATATGTACTTATCAATGGTGTCTTCTAGGTGTGGGTAGCAATTGACATTTGCCTTTATACTAACTTCCTACCACTTCCATTGGGGTGGTGGTGCAAAGTATTTGTGCTAGTTCCAATTTCTCCAGGAATAGGGCACTATTGTTAATGATCTCCTGGTAATTTAGATATTTTTATTCCAAGAAAACCAATTAATAACAACAGCTATATTACCATTGCTGTAGTAATAAAATTGACATCAATTATAGCATCAAGTATAAATAGTATTGGTGAGCCCTAAGAACCAATGATGTACAAATCTTACCAATAGAAAAGAGATCTAAAATTATAGAATGAACACTAAGAGAAACTGTTTTGGTCACTTTTGTTATTGAGAGAAAATACCTGATGTCCAGAATTAAGGAAGGAAAAGTTTGTTTAGCTCACAGATTGTGGAGGTATCAGACCATACTTGGTTTGATCTAAGTCAGAGTGTCACATGGCAAAGGGTTAACAATTCATGGAGTGGAAAAGAGTACAAGTATCTATCACTTACAGTCTCAAAAATGCAAAGATGAAAGACTGCTTTCTCTGTGGAAAATTCCACAGAGCACTGTGCTCCAGAATGGTGGTGGTGACTGCACTAGATCTAAAAATGGCAGCAACCTAGAGAATGTTTTTCTTCAAAATTGGGTTCAGATCAACACTGTGAAAATGGTCATACTCACAAAATTGTTGTACAGATTAAATGCAATCCCAATTAAAAGGCCATTACTGTACCTCAAAAATCTGGAGAAAACATTCCTAAACTTCAACTGGAACAAGAACAGACCTACAATTGCAGAAGCAATTCTGGGAAACAAAGGCAAAGCAGTAGGCATAGCAATCCCTGACTTGAAATTATACTACAAAGCTACTGTGATAAAATCAGCATAGTACTGGCAAAAAAGATGTCTGGGGAGGCTGAAAACACTATTGTTCTGAGCTGCATAGTGAGACACTGTACCAAATGCATTAAAAAAGAAGTTAATCAATAAGAAATTCTAGGGGGGCTGTGGGGAAAAAGGAACACTTCTGCAGTGTTGGGGAGAATGTAGACTGGTACAACCACTCTGGAAATCAGTGTGGAAATACCTATAAAATCTAGGATTGGAGGTTTCATTCAATCCAGTTATTCTCCTCCTGCATATTTTTTCAAATGAACTGAAAACATCACATCATAGTGATATATGTGCACCCATGTTTATAGCAGTGCAATTTGTCATTGTTAAACCTTGGAAACAAACAAAATGCCCATCAACTGAAGAACAGACAAAGATGTGGTATTTCTACAAAATGTATTATTATACAGTTATAAAAAAAGATAAACTTGAGACTTTTATAGGCAAATGGATGCAACAAGAGAACATATTTATAAGTGAAAATAATAAGACCTCCATGTGTAAATATATTGTTTAACTAGCATAAGAATATAAACAAGTAAATAAATTCTGAAAGGGACAATGGATACCGTGAAAGGGAAAGAAACTGTTCAAAGGAAAGGAAAACTGGCAGGAGTACAAGGAGAAAAGATAGATAGAAAGAAGGAAAGGAAAAAGGGAAAAAGGGAAAAAGTCAGACAATTGTACTGCTGATTTCTGCTGGTCTATTAAAAGGGGCAGTTAATGTTTAAATTATTGTCTTTCTCTCTCCTTTATATTTTTTAATAATTTTTGATCAATTTTATGTGCTTATATCTGGTAATCTGAACAACCAATTTAAAGACATCAATATGAAATATAAAAAATTGTTGAATTCCTATCATTTTGTTTATTGAAAATCTGTATCATTTGTAATTTTTTTTAAAAAAGTTTGTATTCTCTTTAAAAAAATTAGGTTCAGAGCCCTTAGTGAACCAGGTATTCAACCCATACAACCAAGAAAGAGGAAAGCCTGGTTACTGCTCCAGCTGGGAATGGACCTTGGCATCATCCATGTGACATTGGTTTTAGACACTTGCAGAATGCAAGAGTTCTGAGGTTTAGAAGGCTTCCACTTAGATTTCAGAGGGCCTGGAATGCCAGGTAGTGTGCCCCAAGAAGGGAATATATGAAGCTATGAATAAAATGCCAAAGGTGCCGTAGAGAACTCAAAAGTTGGAAAAGCTACAATCGTGGATCATCTAAGGAAAGCTGCAAGGATTGGGCAGTGGGTCCAAGAGAGACACCATGATAGCTACAACTGGAAGTGCTATAGGGGCAGAGTCATGCAACTCTTTGGAACCCACAATTTGCCACAGCTTGTCTCAAATGTTGAATGTAGAACTATAGAATTTAATGTTTTTCCTATTGGCTTTTGAACTTGCTTTGGTCCCAATGCTTTATACCCTGTTGCTCACACCTTTTGGAATGGTAATGTTTTTCTTGTGCCATTGAATGTTGGAAACGTTTAACTTTGATTTGTACAGGGGCTCACAGCTATGTATGCCTTAGATCTTGGAGTAGACTGGACACTTGGACATTTAATCAATGCTCAAACTTTTAGGACTTTGGAAATTCTTAGAGATAGACTAAAATATTGTTTGCATAATGCACCTTTGGGGGGCACATCTAGACACAAATCATAACAGAAGCAAGATAATGACCTACTACTGAGCTTCACTAAATACATATTAAATAGAGCAACTTTATACTATCAGAAAGAGTACTCAATAACTGTAGGATAAAATTACCTAGTTATATAGACATTCATAAATCTTAGTAGTTATACTAATAAAGGCAAATGGGTGGGCAACTGAAGAGTGAAAAAAGCAAAATTTGGTTAATCAATTGGATATAAAGAGAAAGTGAGATTGGTGGTCTTCCTGAAAGTAAAATGAAATTATAGTGTTAGACTCCTGTGAACTCTATGGACCAAACCAAGGCATGCAGCATGAGTGAGACCCTCTGCTGTGCCCTTGGGACCCCTCTGGAGGCCCCACCCCAAACCCACTGAGTGAGGGAGAACTTCTGCTCCCCATTCAGGACCTACCAGACCCAGCTGAAGAAGAGGCTCAGCGAGTGTGTGGGAGAGCTTCCGGCTCCTGTGTGCCCATGGGAACTCTCTTGAACAAACCCAGGCATGCTGCTTGAGTGAGACCCTCTGCTGCACCCTTGGGACCTCTTAACACCTCCAGAGCCAATCTTCCAAGTCCACCAAGTCAGTGAGAACTTCTGCCATGCCCTCGAGATCACAAAGACCCAGCCCAAGTTCAGGCCCTGATAGTGTGTGGGAGAGCTTCTGTGCTCCCCCATGCCCTCTAAGCCAGGGGCACAACAGAGGGGTACAAAAGGTTTTCTGTTGTGACAAAGGGGCACAACAGATTCACTTCCAAGGGCTGCCACAGGAAGGAACTGAGCACAGCAGCTAAACCCAAACCAGGGACAATTGGGTAAACTCAAACTTAATAGATATGCACCAGAATTTCACTAAGTGCTAAAGTTATAACTGCACTAATGCTCTACACCAAAGGTCAGAGGTCAGTTCTATATGAAATGACAAAGAGAAGGAGCAAAATGCAATCTCAGACCTCAAGCCCACTCAGAAGGAGTACAGAGGACACTAGCTGAGCTGAAATGCATGAATTAATAGTGTCTGAAGTAAAGAAACAACAGCAGAAAGGTATAGAGGAACTCAAATCAGAATTAATCTCTGAAATAAAAGAATTCCTGAATTACTAGCTTCAGAAGCAAAGAAACAACAGCAGAAAAGTACAGAAGAACTGAGATAAGAATTTATCTCTGAAATAAAGAAACAAATCTCTGAGTTAATAGCATCTCATCTGAAGTGAAAAATCAAATGCAGAAGCATGTAGAGGAAATCAGATCAGAAATAATCCCTAGGGTTGGGGAGATGGCTCAGTGGAATAAACACTTCACTGACAAGCACAAGGGCCTGAGTTCAATACCCGATTCTGCCCCATTGCAAAAAAACCCCCCAAAATTGGAAAAAATCTTGAAAAATAAGTACTCAGACAAAGGTCTGCTCTCTACAATTTATAGACAACTAAAAAACACTAGGGCCCCCAAATTTAAAGACCCACTCCACAAATGGGAGTCGGAGATGAACACACACTTCTCAGAGGATGAAATTAAAGAAGCCAATAAATATATGAAAAAATGCTCCACATCACTAGCTGTCCTTGGCATGCAAATTAAAACAATGTTGAGATATCATCTCACCCCAGAAAGAGTGGCTATCATAAAGAAATCAACCAACAACAAATGTTGGAGAGGCTGTGGGAAAAAGGGAACACTTCTCCACTGCTCGTGGGAATGTAGACTGGTGCAACCATTATGGAAATCAGTGTGGAGACTGCTTAGCAAACTTGGACTGGATATCTCATTCAAATCAGCTATTCCCCTACTGGGAATTTTCCTGGAGGATCTGAAAACATCATATCCTAGTGATATATGTGTACCTATGTTTATAGCAGCACATTTGTGATAGACAATTCTTGGAATCAACCAAGATGCCTGTCACTTGAGGAATGGATAAAAAATATGTGGTATTTTTATACAATGGAGTATACTCAGCTAAAAATAATGATAAACTCAAAGTCTTCATATTTAAGTGGTTGCCACTTAATGATATACTCATAAGTGAAATAAACCAGACTCACATGTGTAAATATCATATAGTCTCCCTAGTATAAGAACTCAAAAGAAGAAATACAAATATAAAGGTATAGCACAATTAACAGGCAAGTGAGAACTTGAGGACTAGAGAGTGAAAAGAGTGAAAGGAGAAGAGCTAGAAAAAATGACAGAAGCAAAGCCATACAGTAATGTATACAAGATGGGTAAGTCAATGATCCTGAGAATATTCAGAACATTCTCGAATCTAGCAGTTAATTGGAAGAATTCTCACCTTGACTAACTATATATGGTGATATCTGTGAACTAAGCAAATGCACTGATGATGGCAATTTTTAATAGTAGGTTCATGCTTGGTGTGCCTCTCATTCTGGTCTTCTGAGTATGTGCTGCTTGTCATGACATGTCAGTTGCTGTTGTGCTGTCTCTGTGGTAGATGTTTGTTTAAAAAGGAAGGATGAAAGTGTTGCAGGGCTGTCCGGCTAAAATGTTTTACATGGTTAGATTTCAAAACTTATGTGTGAACATATATAATTGTTTATGCCTATTTTTAAAAATATATTTTAATTTTAAAAAAAATTTTCCATCATATTCTGTAGGGACTTAAAGTTCAACATATGAATAGCTGATGAAAAATACCTGTTCCATGTTATGTCTAAGATGTTTGATATTCAGACAGATACTGAGGTTAAGCTCAACAGCCTAGATTGTATGGTAATAACAATAAGCTTCTCTTCTGGAGGGATAACCTAAGTTGGCTGATGAAAAATGAGAGAAAAAGGAAGACAGCAAGGAAAGCCAACATTTTGTCCCTAGCCTTTCAAGGTCAATTAAGACTCAGGACATATGAGAACCTGTAGTGTAACATCATGTATCTCAGTTGTGTACCAAATTTTCTTATCAAAGAGATTATGGGATCAAAGAGGAAAGTGATTGATGATGTAGAGTGTGCCTAAGGAGAGTCACATGGGGAGAAAACATTTTTACAGGCTTTCAAAGAGAGCAAATTGGTCTAGTAATGGCCATGACTCATCCACATGGCTGACACTGACAAAGGATCTACAAACTGTGGTACAGGGTCTCAGGATAAATCCTGAGGGGATTTCATTGACTTTATCAGATCCAAAATCTACAATTCTTGTTACATAGTTCTTGCTTTATCTTGGTCTTAGCCATCCAGCATAAAAGTATAAAATCAAAGTATAAGAAGTAAAGCCATGGTGTTATGTTGAGCTGTAGGGGACTCAGGTCAACAACTTCTGACATTGCCAGTCATGCAGAGGACCCAGTACTATTATGGATTCCTCGACTATTTTGGAATATTTTGCTGAGTTCACACACCTAGAATATTTAAATGATGGAACTAAACAAAAAAGGGGATACAGATAAATGCCCATTTTGTATTCAAAATGCCCGTCTTTGTATTCAAAATGGTTAGGATAGATATACAGCTACATTCTCTTATTTCTGTGAATAGAGGTTTTTCTTCTAACAGTGTTTGTAAATAGGATATCTTCTCTGCATCTTGTACAACAAATAACCACTAGGAAGACAGTGTGCATTGTGTTAATTATTGAAACTGTCCTACTAATTTGATTTGAAACTGTCTCATTTCTATTTCTTTCTCAATAAAATTATGGAAAAAATACCAACAAATTGAAAAGACAGCCGACAAATTTCAAAAAAATCTTGACTAATAAGCACTAAGACAAAGGTCTGCTCTCCAAAATTTATAAAGAACTAAAAAACATTAGGGCCCCAAAATTTAAAGACCCAATCTAGAAATGGGCATCTGAGATGAACACACAGTTCTCAGAGGATGAAATTAAAGAAGAGAATAAATATATGAAAACATGCTCAACATCACTAGCCATCCATGAAATGCAAATTAAAACAATACTGAGATACCATCTTACCTCACACAGAATAGCTATCATAATGAAATCAACCAACAACAAATGTTGGATAGGCTGTGGGGTAAAGGGAACCCTTCTCCGCTGCTGGTGGGAATGCAAACTGGTGCAACCGTTATGGAAATCAGTGTGGAGACTCTGTAAAAAACTAGAACCCGGAAATCCCATTCAAACCAGATACTCCCCTAGTGAAAATTTCCCAGAGGAACTGAAAGTATCATATCATAGTGTTGTATGTGTATCTGTGTTTATAGGTGCACAATTTGTGAGAGCCAAATCTTGGAAACAACCAAGATGCCCGTCACCTGAAGAATGGATGAAAAAGATGAGGTACTTTTGTACAATGGAGTATTACTCAGCTATAAAGAATGATAAATTTATTTTGTGTGTGTGGAACCCGGGATTGAACTCAGGCCCTTGCACTTGCCAGGGAAGCGCTTATTCCACTGAGCCATCTCTCCAGCTCCAAGAATGATAAGAATGATAAACTTGAAGCATTTATATTTAAGTGGATACCACTTGAAGGTATACTCATAAGTGAAATAAACCAGACCCACATGTGTAAATATCATATAGCCTCCTTTATATAAGAACTCAAAAGTAGAAATACAAATAGAAAGGTATAACCCAATTAAAAGGAAATTGAGAACTTGGTGATTGGGCAACAAGGAGAGGGCAAGGAGAAAAGCTGGGAAAAATGACAGGGGCAAAGCCATACTTTATATGCACAAAATGTGTCAGGCAATAATCCTGAGAAACATCAGCATATTTTCAAAACTAGCGTTAACTGGTAGAATTCTCAACCTGACTAACTATATATGCTGATACTTGTGATCTAAGCAACTGCACTGAAGAAAGCAATATGTAATAGAAGGGTCAAACTTGGAATGCCTGTCATTCTGGTCTTCTAAATATGTACTGCTTGTCATGACATACCAATTATTGGCACACTGTCTCTCAAGTAAATGTTTGTTTTTTAGAAAGGGTAATAAGGGTCCAAGCACCTGCCAGGAACGCTGTGGCGGTTACCGGGACTCTCAGATGCCTATTCCTGGCCCCTTTCGAGATTGTAGCCAGACCACTGGGCCCTGAACAGGGACCAGCATGGCCACTGATGTTTCCCCGGACTTCAACTGCGTAGTCTCCATCATCATTCTCATTTTGCAGACTTTGTGACCCTCTGTGAGCAAAACCACCCCCTTGCAACTCATGTGCATCATCTTCTTTAAGTTTGATCCTCAACCTGCTTCCAAAAATGCATACAGGCTTAGCCTGGCAGCCAACAGGGATGAATCCTACCACAGACCATCCAAGCTAGCCAACTTCTGGGGCAACAACAATGATATTTTTAGTGGGCTCGACATGGAAGAAGGCAGGGAAGGAGGCACATGGCTGGGCATCAGCACACAAGGGAAGTTAAGGGTGCTCACCAACTACCTGCAGCCACAGCTGGACCGAGATACCTGGGGCAGAGGTGAACTTTTAACCAACTTTCTGACCACTGACATGGACAGCTTGTCCTACCTGAAGAAGGTCTCCCAGGAGGGCCACCTATACCATTGCTTTAACCTCATAGCAGCTGACCTCAGCACAGGAAAAGGAGATGTTGTTTGTTACTATGGAAACCTAGGGTATCCTGAGCCCATTGTCCTAATGCCAGGAACCTATGGGCTGAGCAACACACTGCTGGAGACACCCTGGAGGAAGTTGTGTTTTGGCAAACAACTATTCTTGGAGGTTGTGGAGTAGAGGCAGGTACTCCCCAAGAATGCCCTTGTTTCCCAGCTCCTGGATATGCTGAATAATGAAGAGGCACAGCTGCGAGACCCAGCCATCAAGGACCAGGGCCAGGAGTATACACAGCCTATACTGAGCAAGTATGCAGCTGTGTGTGTGCGCTGCCAAGACTACGGCACCAGAACCAACACCATTATCCTTGTGGATGCAAATGGCCGGGTGAACTTCACAGAGCACAGAATGCTGGACAAAGATCCCTCCTGGTGGGAGGCCAACAACCGTGAGTTCATGCTTCAGAGTTAATAGGGCTCTGGGGAGGCCCTGCTTCAAGGCGAGTGTGGACTAGAATCTTCATGGCATACTGCACTGCCTATAACTCAGCCAGTGTCCTCTATGCCCACCACCCTCTGATCTATGTGTTATTTGTGTCTCTGTACTCAGCTTAGGGTCTGCCTTTGAAGAGTGACAGTCTGATGCTAGGCCTACACAGGCCCAGGTATGCCATACATGGGCAATGTAGTTGGGTCTACCCTGCTTGTGTGCATAAGTAATCACATACACATAAAGGGAATGTGTTAACACACTTACATACATAAATATGCACATGTACACATGGATATTACAGAGGCAAACATGCACACAGAAGAGTCCTCACCACATATGCACTTCTAGCCAGTGGGTATTTGCCTGGTCAAGTGACAGGGTAAGCTTTTGTTTAAATAGGCCTTTTCTTTCCTGGCAGCAAAAAGTACAACTGTAATTCAGTCCCCAGACATCCTGCAGAGGAGACAGGCCATGTCAAAGAAGATACAAAACTCATTTTTACAACTGAAGCACACCCTTAGTATGTTCTTGATGTGCCAGAGGGTCCTTTGTATATGAGGCAGATTCCATATACACTGGATGATTTTAGGATAGTGTAGGTATCCCATGTATCCTAGAAGGTTCTCTGTGTACCAGGGGTCCCATGTACACTGGTCATTCTACCCATGGAAGGCCAGTGTGTGCTGGGGACTTTTAGGCCCCTCCTCACTCAGGTGAGCATTGAGGACTCTGTGCAGGCCTATCTCAGTAAGGGGACTTAGTTAACTGTTGCTGTCTCCCTTTTCCTTCCTGGAGAGTTCAGCTTCATAGGAATCTGAACTTATGTGAGCTATGGATAATAAAGTTTTGAGTCTGTGAAAAAAAAAGGGTAATAAATGAAAAAAAAGAGACAAGAAAAAAAAGTCACAGGACTGTCTTGCTACAATGCTGTATATGGTTAGATTTCTAAATTTCTGTGTAAAAATATGTAATTATTTATTCTTATTAAAAATATTTTTTATTTTTTAAATTTTTTTCTTCGCATTCTGTAGAGACTTAAAGTTTAATATATTAATACTAGATGGAAAATAGCTGTTCCATGTTATCCCTAAGATGTTCGATATTTGGACAGATGGTGATGTTAAATCCAACTGCATTTGTTGTAGGGTAATAATAAGCTTATCTTCTGGAGGGTTAACCACCTAAGTTTGTGGACCAAAAATTAGAGAAAAGGAAGTGCTGCAAGGAAAGCCAACATTTTGGCCCTAGCCCTTGAAGGTCAGTGAGGACTCAGCACAGAGGAGAACCTATACTTTAACATCATGTAACTCAGTTGTGTCCCAAATTTTCTGATCAAGGAGATTATGGGCCACAAAGCAATTGATGACATAGAGTGTGGCTAAGGAGAGTCACATGGAAAGAATACATTCTCTCAGGCTTTCACAGAGAACAAATTTGTGAAATAATGGCCATGACTCATCCAAATGGCTGACACTGACAAAGCATCTGCAAACTGTGGTACAGGTTACAAGATAAATCCTAAGGGGAGTTGACTGACCTTATTAGATACAAAAGATGCATTTCTTGTTATACAGGTCTTTCTTTATCTTGGTCTTAACAATCCTTCAGAAAATTATAAAAATGATGTATAAAAAGTAAAGCAATATTAATATGCTGAGCTGTGAAAGGTTCAAGTCAACAACTTCTGACATTGCCTGTCCTACGGATAACCCACTACTATCATGGACTACTGAACTATATTGGATTATTTTGCTGAATTCACATACCCACAATATTTAAATGCCAATGGAATACCCATCTCTAAAAAAAATTAAACAAATAAAGGTGATATTATTGAAGCACCATTTTGTATCTTTATATACAAAATAGGGTAGATATCCAGCTACTTTCTCTTAATTCAATGAGAAGAAAGATTTGTACTAATAGTATTTTTATAGGATATCATTTCTGCATCTTGTACTATGAAAAACCACTAAGAAGATAACAATATGCAATTTATTAGGGTTTTTTTTTCTTTTTCTTTTTTTTTTTTTTTGCAGAACCAGGGATTGAACTCAGGCCCTTGCACTTGCCAGGGAAGCGCTTATTCCACTGAGCCATCTCCCCAGCCTGCAATTTATTAGTTATTGAAACTGTCCTATTAATCAGTTTTGAAACTGTCTCATTGCTGTTTCTCAGTAAAATTAATAAAAAATAATGAAAATAAATTAAGAATTCCTTCTGTTGAAAAAAATACCATTAGAGAGCAGTCACAGAAAAGAATGAACAAGAAAAATATAATAGCAAAATACAGAGAATTAAAAATAAGAAGTGATCAGAGTCAAAATGTTAAAAAAAAAGATAGTAAAAGTAAAAACATGGGAAATGTGCAAATTTCCAAAACACATGATGAAGTAAAGATAAAAATAATAAAAGGTTGAAAGCAAATGAGATTGAATCAAAGAAAATATTCTTGTGTTTTTAATGAGGTTTTTTTTCCCCCAAAGGTCTCCAGTTTTGCAATGCAGCATAAATAATGTTCTCCATCAAGCTTTAGGGCCTATGGTGCTTTTTAAAAAACCATATCTGCACCAGTGCCAGCAATGTCAAGACTTTTAGAGACCAAGTGAATGAACTGCAGCCCTAAATTTACTTATTTATTTCAAAGTGCGTACGTGCAACTAAATCTGGATACTGAGGTTTTAGTTTAGAAAAAATAACCTATTTGATGTTAAGCTGCTGGAGTGACTTAGCTCATGACAGACTGACAGAGAGGGCTCTGAGGGTCCACCACAGCATGTAGGCCAAAAATTTGCCACTACTGCCCTTGACTGTAGTTACTGTCCAAGTAAGATGCATCTTAGCTCCCCTTGGTAGATGGGAAACATAATCAACCCTCTGATCTTTGCTTGGAATAGGCCACAGAACAAGGGTTCAAATGTACTTTTGAACTTAATGTTGACAGTCCAGGGGTCTGATATTAGAGACATGTGCCACCAGGCTTGATCCTGTTCTTTGACTTGCCTGAGATCCTCATATCTAGTTGGCTGGTAGAATCTTCATCTAGATATCCCTTACATAGCTCAAATTAAATATGTGTCAAATTGAGTTATTTATTCAAGTGTGTGGGTGTTTCTTACAGGCTTTTTTCCATAGACTGGAGACAAATACTAGTGTTATACAGGAGCAAGTTAGTAGCAGATATAAAAGGGCACTGTATGAAGATGCGCACTCATGTGCTTTGTGTATGCTCTTGCCAGGACTAGTCTCCTTAATCTAATTCTTTTTTAAAATTTTTTATGGAAGGGTCTACAGGATGTTAACGGTCTCACTACTCGATTGGACTCATAGTGATCTTCCTGTTTACAGCCTCCCAAGAACTGGGATTACAGGCGTGCGCCACCACACCCAGTCTCAATTGCCATCTCAGTGCACCCCGGGGGTGGGGCCAACACTGCAGGCCTGGCTTAATTCAATTCTTGATCCGACATGTCCAGATATTTCTTCTGTCTGTGGGAAAGCACACCTCCTCCCATTATTCACCTGCCATCCTCATCACCTTCAATTTAAATAACCTTCAGACTCAGGCAACAAAGTGGAGTATGTGGCCTGAGAAGACAATGATTTTTCTCCTGTGGGGCCAAGGCGTGAATCCAAAACCTCATGCATGCTATGCAAGTGCTGCACAGCCAACCTAAATCCCCAGCTCTGTCATATTTTTACTTTTATTTTATTTTTTTCATTTATCTATTTGGCACAGGGTCTTACTACACAATTTAGACTCCTGATCCTTCTGTTTTCTCCCCAGCCCTGGGATTACAGATGCACACCACCTCACCAGGATTCAGTCATGGGCTCAGCACCCTCCCAATGGGTAGGGCAGGCATGGCATAGAGGACCAGGGATCGAATCCTGGTCCCTGCACTTGCCAAAGCAGGCATTTAGTCTGCTGAGCTATCTTACCGGCCTTTTGTCATATATTTTTAGATTGGCTTTTTCATTTTCTGTGAAATTCTTTAAAAGATCATTATTATTTTTGCTTTCTAGATCAGAGAACATTGGCTTCAAAAGAGGTCTAGGTGGGCCTCCATGTCTTGGGCCACTCATTGAGAGCCCAAAGCATATCTCACTAACCCACAGGATTAATTCAAGAACTGGTTCCTGGGAGGTCTTGGTTTATAACTCAGGTAAGGAGCCAGCCCTTAAGGGAGATGTTACAATGGTTGACTGAATTGGGATTGTGTTTGATTTGCTTGGAATATGGCAGAGCAGTCAGTAAGAAAGGAAGGATCTATAAGCTTCTGTGAGAAGGGAAAAGGGGACTTAGAAATTGAGGCCAAGAATTCCTATCAGGAATGAACTGCTTTCTACTTTCTATTGTCTGAAGCACCTAATTCCATGACAGAATTCACATGTAGACAGTTCTGTTGGATTTTAGAAATAGAGGATGAAAAATGATTTTCCTTCTTTCTGTTCACAGAAGCCAGCCAAGAGCCAGAGCCAGAGCTGGAGCCAGGCCTCTGATCATAAACAGGAGAACCAGTTTCTGTTTTCAAGTCTGACTGCTTCCTCTAGTAAGGACTGGAAAGGCTTCCTTGCATTTTGTAAACAAGCAGAAATTTCAAAGTATGATTGTCAAGACCTCATATTGAATGGCAAACAAATTCAAAGGTGGAGTAGGAAGCTAGAGTTGTTGCTTAGAATTCATTTTAGATATTTTATTACTATAGTTCTATCCTATCTGAGAAAGGCCTAATTTGGTGCAGGGAGGTGGCAAATGGTAATCAAGCAAGCAATGTAGTGTGTCAGTTAGATTTCACTAGAGGAACAGATTTTTTTTTAACTGAGTGGGCTTATAATGGCTGACTGTGGAATGAGGAATAGAAGAATGCTAAACAGTAACATGTCCATTGGCGTGTCAGAGGATCCAGTTGAAGACTGAAAGCCTGGAACTCATTATAGCATCCAGAGCAAGTCCATTGGAAAGCTTAAGGGAGAACATTGGAAGGCTGCATAATCTACACTGGGAACCTGAAGGAACTGGAGGTAAAGTTCCAACAGCTATGACAGAGTCCCAAGCTTATCCAAAGAAGAAAAGGGAAAATTTCTTCTTTCTTTTTTTTATTTCATCCAGACTATAAGCTTATTCATTAGTGCTACATACTTCTGGAGTGAATCTTTCCTTTCCAGTTTGCAACCTATGTGTCAGTCATCCACAGACTTACCTAGAACGTCAGTAATCTGCTAAAGGGTTCAAATTAAGGTGACATATCACAATTAATGCTTACATGGAGAACCTGGGTGCTTTAAAATTGAAATCTGCAACTTAAAGTGATACAACTTCTGGGGACTGCAGGACAGACACTAGCTAACCATTATAGGAGTGTCTGCTATGGTTTGAATGGTTCAGAACTCATTTTGAGGTTTAACTTCTATGGTGATGGTGTTGAAACATGGTTCATTTTGGAGCTGTTGTGTCATGAATGCTGCATTCTTAATAATACCATTGTTGTGTAAGTAGGTTTGTGAACATGAAAGTGGGCTCTCTCTCTCTCTCTCTCTCTCTCTCTCTCTCTCTCTCTCTCTCTCTCTCTCTCATTCTCTTTGATCTTTTCCCATGGAATAGTTTAGCAAAAGACCTTGATAGATGCCAGCCCCTGGACTTTGCACTTCCCAGCTTCTAGGACCACAAGTTAAATTATTTCTGTTCACTATAAATTCCCAGTTTCTGACTTTTTTAATGGCAGCAGAAAAGAACTACAGAACTTTATAGGACACTGGCTCTCTAGTCAAATCTTGATTAGATGAGAATCAAATATATAACCTGTAGCCTTCTCAATTCTCCTTTAACATTTGGCTCTTTCTTTAAAAAAGCCATGTTTGGTTGCCCTCCTGAGCCTCAGTCATGTTTTCTGTTAAATGAGGATAATGCTAACCTGCCTCACAAGGCTGTTGAAAGGACTAAATAGCCATAATAAATGCATTAAACCATAATGCTGGTTCAAATATGAGGAAGACCATGTCATTACTACCATACGATTTTCTCAATTCTCCTGGTAGTGTATTCAGAGACAATAAGGACACCTTAGATCAAGAAGAAATTCAAATAAGTCTGCTTTATTCCGGGTGACTTCTAAAGAGAAGAAATGCATGGTTGGGGGAGGCTGGAGCTCTTCCAATGATGTCTATTTTCCTGGATATGTGTTCATTTTGTCCTCAGGGTGGAGGTGTCAAGTTGGGCCTTCCGTTTTGGCCATAACTCCCTCTTGCATGCCATTGCGTTTTCTGAGTGCTTGGTGGCAATGTTTTTTAAAATGTATTTGGTACATTGTCTCACTACTCAGCTCAGACTTGTAATGATCTTCTTGTTTTCAGCCTCCCCATCACTGGGATTATAGGCATGCAACACCACATCCAGTCTCAGTGACCAGCTCAGTGCCCCTGGAGGAAGGGTTGGCACAGCAGGTGGTGCTGGGAATTAAACCCTGGTCCCTGTGCTTGCCTATGTATACTGAGTATGCTGAGCTGTCTTGCTGACTCTTGTTGGCAATCTGAACTGGAAATTAAAAATAATTGCTATATTACAATCCTATCAAAGACAAATAACTTTATATCAGAATAAGTCTCACTTGATAAACACTGGCTAATCCAACCATCAACCTACCTATGGAGACAGTATAGATCCTGGGAGTTAACCAAACAGTTGTTTTGGCTCTGCTTCCTACCAGGTGTGAGACCTTGCCTGAGTCTCAGAGTTGCACATATGTTATTAAATGAGATAGGTTATAGGAAAGTCTCTTGTAATCTATAAGATAGCATATAAATGGAAGTAGTTATTATCACAAGTATTTTTGTTATATTTCAAAGAAGAGAGTTATTGTATTTGTTAGCCTGTTTTCAAATGTGATGTTTCTGTTTGTAAAGGGGATCAGATTGTTGGGTTGACACATGCCATTATATCTATTAGATAAGCAAATGGAAGTGCAGTATGTATGTTTTTATTGTCATAATTACATTTCCAGAACATGTTTATTCAATCGTGAATGCAGCTTTTAAAGATTTATACCTAGGTATAGAGTGTCTTCTAGGGTGATGGGACTATTCTGATTAAGAAGGTGGTGATAATTGTACAAAATTGTGAATATACTAGAAAATAAAACCAAAAAACCCTACTGAAGTGATATATATATATATATATATATATATATATATATATATGCAATCCAAGAAGTATATACTGAGCTACACTCCTAGGCCTTAATATTTTCTATTTGGAGAAAAGACTTTGCTAAACTGCCTTGGCTGAGTTTGAACATGGAGTCATCTTATCTTAGATTCATAGGGTGCTGGGATTATAGGTATGTACCACCATGCCTAGGTACATTTTCTTATCTGAGAGGCAGGATAACCAGTTATTGTTGCAAATTCAAACTTAAATTGGTAAAATGTTCTAGTTTGCTCAGGACTGAGGGTTCTCCTGGGATGAAGAACTTTTAATATAAAAAATGTGAACACCTTGGACAAATGCGTTTACCCTAAAACTGGTATATTTGCTAGTAGATATGGTAAAAGGGTTTGATGAATGTCTTCCAACCCTCTGATTTAGGTAATACTGAAATATTATCTGTGGTTGAGATAGGTAAAAGCCACTCAGAAAGGAATCCAGAGAGGAAGAGAAGTATTGTGAGGCATATTGGTCAATAACAGACATTGTCATAAAGCTGGTGAATGGAAAACTCTATCAGCGACTACAAAAGTCTGCTGGTGTACATCTGGGGCCTTATTAGTGATGATGAGTATTAACAGCAGAGGATGAAGGAAGACCCATATAACTAAAAATGTAACTTTTGCTATTTGATAAAGTCAGTCAAATCCCTTCAGGATTTACTCTGGAAGCATGTATAGCACCTTGTAGATCTTTTGTTGGTGTCAGCCATCTGTATGAGTCACAGCCATTGCTTGACCAGTTTGTTCTCTGTGAAAGCCTGAGAGAATTTTTCCTCTCTAGGTGTCTCTCTTTAGGCAAACTATACGTTATTGATCACGTTCTTCTGTGGCCCCATAATCTCCTTTATCAGAAATTTTGGGACACCTCTTATTTACAGGATGTCACAGCAGAGGTTCAACTTCATCTTAACCATCCAGTAGAAAAGTGTAACATGAGATATAAAAAGTAAAGCTGTATTAATAGGCTGAGCTGTAAAAGGTTTAAGCCAACAACTTTTGACAATTCCCAGTTGTGCTTATAACTCACTATTATGGACTATTGATCTATATGGGTTAGTTTGTTGAATTCAAGTACCTACAATCTTTAGGCTGGCTTCAAGTATGAAACAATCCTTTAAAGACTTCTCAAAATACAGCTTCTCTAACTGTAGTGGAACACCTATCACTGACAAAACAAAACAAAAAAGGGTGATATAAATAAAGGTATGCTTTGCTGTGGAAAAAAAAGAAATATA
>NW_004524892.1:1404878-1407321 GCF_000260255.1 Octodon degus | reverse complement strand
AAACGTTTGTACTAATATCATTTAGACAAGATATCATGTCTGCATCTTGTCCTCTGAACAGCTACTGCAAAACAATACTCAATGTATTCATTATTATAACTGACCTACTAAACTGTTTTGAATCTTTCATTACTATTTTCTTTTTTATCATTAAAATGAATAAAAATTTAAAAAAGCAACAGAAGATGAAACTTTGGAAGCAGTAGAACTTTGATACATAACACAAAGAATGTGTACACAAAGTAGGAAATATGTGGCATGGTGTGAACTCCTTGGGTTAGCATGACCTGCCCAGGGTCAGTCTTCCCACCCTAATTAAGATATTCATTACAGGTAGAATAAAATGTTGCTGTAGTCCAGAATAAATTAGTCACAAAGAAACCTACTCCTCATTCTGTCTCCTGGATTCTCATAAATGCCTGAAGTCCAGCCTTGGAGCTGTTATGTACTCTTAATTATTTCAAGAACTGGCATTGCTTGCCTTATAGTAAAAGTGTCATGAAATTACTGTAAGGTTGCATGAGTTTGGGCCATAAATCTTACTCACTTTTGTTACATCTCATACCTTAATTCACTAGGGTATAAAATGCCATTTACACTGGTTCTTAGTTCACTTAATCATAATTAAATGACCTCAGAGGGCATTAATTCATTGAGGCCATGGCTTTGATGTGACACATATAACAAACTTGGTTTGCCATGTGGATGGATTCCTCCACACTTTTACATTCACCACAGACCTTGTGGAGCATATAATGCCTGTTTTTCGGTGTGGGCATATGCTCTGGTTATATAGAACATCTGGGCCACAGATGTGATTGAGGGGACCCGCTAAATAGTCCTTTTTGGAATTTTGTTGCACCATCTTTAGGCCCCTGTAACCTTTTCTTGGTTCTTTCAGTTCTCCAAAGAATGAATGTTTGCTCATGTTAGGCTTAAATAAGAGGTCATACAGGCACTTCTTTCTTTATCTTTTCATCCTTGTCTTTTTCTTTGTGCAAAATGACCATCTCTAAGGGATCAGTGGTTTAACTGTTTTAGTACTTCACCTGAGGGGTAAGGTTCCTTAAATTAATGTCTTTAATGATAATGTTTCTCCTGAGATGCAGAACCTCAAGGCCAATAGCTCTAGGATCATTCCCCTTTGGACACATCATTCAGTTTGGCAAAACGTGCATTCCTATCTAAATGTATTGATTTTATTTTCTCCATAGTCACTAGTGATAATACCACACTGTTCAGTTACCTTGAAGTTCATGGTAGGTAAAATAGTGTCTACAACTCCGAGAAATATCCACATCTTATTTTCTAGAACTTGTGAATATGCTAGTTTAGTTGACAAAGGGGAATTAAAGTTGCAGATGGAATGAAGGATGCTAATCAAATAATTTATTTATTTTTATCTTTTATTTATTTTGTACAGGGTCTTACTACACAGCTCAGACTCTTAGTGATCCTCCTGACTCAGCCTTTCAGGTAAGCTTGGTACCAGGGACCAGAAGGGCATGCAGTAGCTGGGATCAAACCCGGGTCCTTATGCTTGCCAGGCAGGTGCTTAGACCACTGAACTATCTTCCCAGCCCCTAACCAACTAATTCAAAATGAAAGATTATGTAGGATTATCTTGTTGGACACAGTGTAATCATAAGGTGCCTTAAAAATGGGAGAGGGAAAAAAATGGAAGAGGGAGGTAGATGATAGCAAATTCACATAATACAATAATAAAGGGGATACAAAAAAGGAATTAAGTTGTATTATGTATATGTACCAACTCCTAAAAATGAATGTAAATATTATATATGACAAACATGTACTAATAAAAAATACAAGCATAGAAAAATGAAAATTAAGTAAAAGCCTCTAATGGGAGACAGTCCGGCAGTATCTTAAGCAAGTGTCTTTTGAAGAATAGTTTTTAAACCACTACTGTTATCATCCCAAGCTCAGCTCTCCTTTACCTTTCGCTAGTTTAATTACTTCAAATGTTACTCCTCAGAGATAGAAAAGTTTTCCTCATTGGACTTATAACAGCAGCAGGTTGAAAATGTTTCTTAAGAAACAGACCAGGAAATTGTTTAAACCAAGTTACCTTTATAAGAGAGTATTTATAGTAGCAAACTTATGTACTATTTTTCATTTATTTTAACAGGAATAAAAGGAGGGGGTAGACATAGTGTATTTATTAGTGGCTTATATAGCACCATGATTGCAAAGTTATTGTAAGCTGCATAATAGTACACTCAAGTTCATTTCACAATCCTGAGTGGTTAGAACAGTGTAGTTTATAAAAGAAACAGACAAAACTCCCAACTATTCAATTAAAGAAAGTATCCAAAACTAGTTTTGAGAAAAAAGGTGAAAGGGTCATTTTCTAAGGTCTGGGGAGTTTATAATTGGGGGGTAGGAAAGGGAGGGAGAGAGGGAGAGAGGGAGAGAGGGAGAG
>NW_004524892.1:1404088-1404778 GCF_000260255.1 Octodon degus | reverse complement strand
ACTTGGCACATGCTTTTAATCCCAGCACTGGGGAAGCTGAAAACAGGAAGATCACTATGAGTCCAAGCCATGTTGTGATGCACTGTACCAAATACATTAAAAATAAATAAGGAAGTAAATAAATCCTATAGAATCTTAAAGGACAATAGTTCAATATTTTGACACAGTCCCTTGGGGCCAGGGAGATAGCTCAGTAGAATAAGCACTTGCCTGGCAAATGCAAGGGCTTGAGTTCAATCCCCAGTTCTGCCAAAAAAAATTTTTTTGACACAAGTATTTATAAATCAAAACCATACATAACAGCACATCATGAAAATAACAATGACATTTTGTTTTACTATTAATTTTACTTAGAAAGAAATAGCAATTAGAGAGTTTCAAAACAGTTTAATAGGACAATTACAATAGTTAATATATTGCATATTGTTGTCTTTGTAGTAGTTATTCATAGTACAAGATGCAGACATATCTTGTCTAAACACTATTAGTTCAAAACTTTCTTATTGAACTAAGCTAAAGTAGCAGTATAGGGGGCCAGGGAAATGGCTCAGTAGAATAAGCACCTCCCTGGCAAGCAGAAGGTCCTGAGTTCAATCCCTGGTTCCACCAAAAAAATAAATAAATAGATAAATAAAATAGCAGTATATCTATGCTATTTTGTATATTCATATATATATACATATACATATA
>NW_004524892.1:1403212-1403988 GCF_000260255.1 Octodon degus | reverse complement strand
TAGGCACAAAAATAAGTAATGTTATTGATTTTAAAGGAGGAAGACTATGACTTCCAGCCAAGGAATGCATATGACCTTTAGAAGCTGAAAAAATTAAGGAAATAAAGTCTCTCTTTTAGCCAGCACACAGGACCTTGGTCCTACTGGTACCTTGATTTTGTCCCAGTGAGATCCTTGCCAGAATTTTCTCCTCCAGAAGTATACGATATCACATTTATGGTTTTTTTAATTACTGAATTTTTGTTATATGTTACCTATAATTTAGTTAATAATTAGTAATTAATAAAATTAATAAAGTTAATAATTTAGGTAAGAGTAGAAATTTATGCATTCTACTGGCTATCAAAACTTAAAGACTTAATTGATTTCAGTTCTAAAACACACATATTTTGGGGAGGTTAAACATAGGCATTTTGAGCAGTGCTACACTGTTAATCCTTAAATTTTTTAGTTTGGGGACTGATTCTCACTATGTTGCCCAAGATGTGCTTGAACTTCTGACTCAACCTTTCAGAGTGCTGGGCTTGTATATATACACCACCATACTGAGCTGATAATTTCTTTTGAGGTTAATGGAGATTTTTTTTATTAATTTCACTGAGAAAGGAATAGCAATGAGATAGTTTCAAACCAGGTTGGTAGGACAGTTACAATAATTAATACATTGCATATTGTTGTCTTTGTAGTAGTTATTCATAGTACAAGACGCAGACATTATATTCTTTTTTTTCTAAATTTTATTTATTTGTGTGTGTGTGTGTGTGTGTGTGTGTGTG
>NW_004524892.1:1399112-1403112 GCF_000260255.1 Octodon degus | reverse complement strand
AACTCAGGATCTTGCGCTTTCCAGGCAAATACTTATTCTACTGAGCCATCTCCCTGGCCCAGTCCTTTATTTATATCCCTCTTTTTTGTTTACTTTTGTCAAAAATGGGTATTCCATTGTCATTCAAATATTGTAGGTACATGAATTCAGGAAAGTAATCCAATATAGTCCAGTAGTCCATAATAGTAGTGGGTTATCTGCAGGACTGGCAATGACAACGACACTTTGCAGCACACTTAAATTTTAATTTTGATATAGCAGAACCTTTTTAACCAATCATCTCTATCTATTACATAAGAAGATTTTACATAATTTATTGTTCTTGAATGGAATGTACATCGCAAATCATTTTTTAAAGGCAGAGGCAAAATCTGAAAGTTTTACCACCCTAAGTTATACTTACTTTACATTTTGGAATATTTGTACACCTGGAATCATGAATACATTTAATATACCATGAGATTAACAATAATGAATTAGCATATACATGTAAAACCTTTGATTCTTAATTTAGTTTTGTATCAAGTGCACCTTGAATGAGAAAATCTTATTACATTTTTTTTCTGAGAAATTTTGTCTTTTAGAGTCACTGATTTATTGGGGGTGTCTCCCAAGAGACTATTGAGATTACTGGGGGTTCCTTATTAATAAACAAATATTGTACACCCTGCTATTCAGCAATTGGAGTCCTGAACAATAATCTCTCCCCAAACTAAGGAATGAAAATAGTACTCCACGTTACAGCCACCCAGAGAAATCAAAGGTAGCTATTCTGTTTGAAGACAATGTGAAATTCAAACAATGAATGATTAAAAGTGATAAAGAAGATCACTACATACTTGTAAGGGGAAATCTGCTGGAGGAACAGAAAAAAATTATACATATGTATGCACCAAATGTGTGAACACCCAAATATATAAGATAAATTTTAGTAGACTTTAAAAATCAAATAAGTAATAAGATAATTATAATGGGGGACTTTAACACCCCATTGTCACAAAGAGATAGATCAACTACACAACAATATCAGCAAAGAAATAACAAAACAAAACAAAATTGTGAAGAAATAAACTGAGTACACCTTTACAGAGTGTTCCACCCAACATTAGAATTCAGAATCTTCTTAAACGCACATTGGACTTTCTCCAAAGTAAATCATATACTAGCATGCTGAAGTAAATACAAAAGAAATGAAATTATCCCATCCATACTATCTGGCCATAGGTCAATCAAACTGGAAACTACTGATAAAAGGAGCAGCAAAAACTCCATGAACACATGGAAATTAAATGACACCCTCTTAAGTGCTGATATAACTTACTGGAAACTGTGGGATACAATGAGGCCGTCCTTAGAAGGAAGTTTATAGCAGTTAATTCTCACATCAGGAAAACAGAATGAAGAAAAATAAACAAATTTATACTACCCCTAAATCTTCTAGTAAAAGAACAGCAGGTCAAGCCCAAAACCCAAAGAAGAGAGGAAATTATAAAGGTCAGAGCAGAAATTGATGAAATTGAGACCAAAAAAACAAGAGAACATTAATGAAGCAAAGAAATTTTTCTTTGAAATAATAAATAAAGTTGACGAATCCCTAGCCAACCTTAAAAAATTCCCACAGAACTCAAATTGGTGCAATAAAACAGCAAAAGCTCTTTAATGACAGCAGGAAAGCTTCATGCCTGTGCACACTGGGCCCACAGATCACTGCTCTCTTGTGTCCTGTAGGCCATTCAGAGTCCTCCTAAGTTCTTAAAAGCTAAGTAATAGAAAGAATGTAATCACTGCACATGCTGTGAAAATTCAGATCATCAATATCTACTTCAAAGTTGTTACATTTATAGAATTGAAAACTAAAGAAAAGGACAGATTGCTAGAACCATATGAATTATCAAAGCTGGATCAAGAAGATATAAAAATCCTGAGTAACACAATATCAGCCAATACAATTGCAAGCATAATTAAAAGCTTAACAACAAAGGAAAGCCCAGGTCCTAATGGATTCACAGTTGAATTCTATAAGGAATTTAGAGGAGTCTTAATGCCAATACTTTTCAAAGGCTTTAATGTAATTGGAAGTGAAGCCATTCTCTTTAATTCCTGGAGATAAGTATTACCCTGATACATAACCAGAGAAAAAACCAACCAAAGAAGACAAATACAGGCCAGTCTCCCTAATGAACATAGATGCAAAAATCCTCAGTAAAATAAGAGCAAACACAATGGAACCAGTCATCAAAAAGATTAGGCACCTTGATCAAATGGGATTCATAGTAAGAATTCAGGAATAGTTCAATATACAGAAATCAATAATCATAATACACTATATCAACAGATATGAAGACAAAAAATACATGATCATCTCAATAGATACAGAAACAGCTTTTTAACACATTCAAAACTAATTCATGACAAAAACCCTACAGAAAATCAGAAGAGATTGTCTTCACCTCAATCTGGTAAAAGCTGTCTATGGTAATACAACAGCTGACATCATACTAAATAGACAAAAACTGAAAGCTTTCAATTTAAAATAAGGGAAAAGACAAGGATGTCCACTGTCATCACTTCTATTCAACTTATTTCTGCAAACATTAGCCAAAGCAATTAGACAAGAGAGAGAAATAAAAAAATAAGGATAAGAAACAAAGAAGGGGAATTATTATTTAAAGATGACATGATAATTACCTTAGAAGGCCCCCAAAACTCTACCATAAGATTTTTATAGTAAATAAAATTCAGTAGTAACATTGGCCAAATAGCTAAGAGGATTAAAGAACGTGCTTAGGCAGATGCAGGGACTGGGGTGCCATCCCTGTCGTACCATGCCAGCCCAGCCTCTGGGGTGCACTGAGAAAATGATTGAGATTGGGTGTGGTGGCACAGGCCTGTAATTTCTATACTTGAGTGGTGGAAAACAGGAGGGTCACTGTGATTCCAATCTGTATAGTAAGACCCTATAGACTCCATACTAAATGTATAAAAAAATTCAGTAGTGAAGCTGGTTACAAAGTTAATACTCAAAAATAGCATCCTTGCAAATGAATATGAAACTCACTGAGACAGAAATTAGGGAAAACATACCTTGTATAATAGCATGCAAAAAATGCAATATTTATGAATCTACTTAACTAAGGAATTAAGAGATCTGTACATTGAAAATTATAATACTCTGAAAAAAGACATCAAAGAGGATTTAAGAAAATGCAAAGTATTCTTTGCTCATGGACAGGAAAAGCCAACATTTTGAAAATGTCTATATTATAAAAATTGTTTTACAAATTTAATGCAATCCTGATCAAAATGCCAGTAGTATACATCACAGATCTAGAGAAAACTTTTCCAAAGTTCCTAAAGTTCTAGATTTGTAAATTAAAACAAAATTGAGCTTCCATCTCAGCTCAGAAAGAATGACTATCATCAAGAAATCAAGCAATAACAAATATTGATGAGGCTGTGGGAGAAAAGGATTCCTTCTTCATCACTGATGGTGGTAATGTAGATTGGTACAACCACTCTGGAAATTAGTGTGGAGATTCCTCATAAAATTAGGATTAGAGGTCCCATTCAAACCAGCTATTCTCCTGGGTATTTTTCCAGAAGAACTGAAAATGTCATACTACAGTGGTATAGATGCACCCATGTTTATAGAAGTTCAATCTGTCATAACTAAATATTGGAAACTAACTAAATACCCATCAACCTATGAATGGATAAAAAAGATGTGCTCTTTTTATACAATGGATTATTACTCAGCTACAAAGAAAGATAAACTCAAAGATTTTACAAGTAAATGGATACAACTAGAGACTATATTCTTAAGTGAAATAAATCAAACCCACATGTTTAAATATTGTATTGTCACCTAGTGTAAAAAACTGACAGAGTAAATAAAAATTAAAAGGTACAATAGATATTGTGAAAGAGAAAGACATTGCTTAAAATGAAAGACTCCTGTGATGAGGGTAAGGAGAAAACAAAGAAGGAAGGGAAATATATA
>NW_004524892.1:1393492-1399012 GCF_000260255.1 Octodon degus | reverse complement strand
GCTGGGGGATTGAACCGCGGTCTCTGTGCTTTAGCTTAGCTTGTTCTAGGTAGGTGCTTTAGACCATTGAGCCATCTCACCAGCCCCGCAGAAATTATATCCTGTCCAAACATTATTAGTACAAATCTTTCTTTCTTTTTGAAATTAATTTTATTGAGAAACAATTAGCAGTGAGACAGTTTCAAAACCGATTAATAGGACAGTTTCAATAATTAATTCATTGTATATTGTTGTCTTCATAGTGGTTATTCATAGTACAAGATGCAGACATGATATCCTGTCCAAACGCTATTAGTATAAATCTTTCTTCTCATTGAATTAAGAGAAAGTAGCTGGATATCTATCCCATTTTGTATAGATAGATAGATAGATAGATAGATAGATAGATAGATAGATAGATGATAGATGGATAGATAGATATTTCACTACAAATAGTCCTTCATTTACATCTCCTTTTTTTGTTTAGTTTTGTCAGAGATGGGTGTGCCATTACCATTTAAATATTGTACATGCATGAATTCAGCAAAATAATCCAATATAGTCAGTCCAGTAGTCCATAACAGTAGTGGGTTATCCATAGTACAGGCAATGTCAGAAGTTGTTGACTTGAGCCTTTTATATCTCAACGTATTAATATGGCTTTACTTTTTATACTTCATTTTTATTCTTTTCTGCTGGATGGTTAAGACCAAGATAAAGCAAGACCTATATAACAAGAAATGTAACTTTTGTATCTAACAAGGTCATTCAAATCCCCTCAGAATTTACCCTGAAACTCTGTACAAAAGTTTGTAAATCTTTTGGTCAGTGTCAGCCACGTGGATGAGTTATGGACATTACTTGACCAATTTGCTCTCTGTGAAAGTCTGAGAGAATGTTTTCTTTCTAGGTGAGTCTCCTTAAGTGAATTATACATCATCCATCACTTTCTTCTGTGGCCCCATAATCTCCTTTTTTTTTTTTTTTTTCGGAATCGGCAATTGAACTCAAGCCTTTGGGCTTGTCAGGGAAGCGCTTATTCCACTGAGCCATGTCCCCAGCCCCAATCTCCTTGATCAGAAAATTTGGGACACTACTGATTTACAGGATGTTACAGTACAGGTTCTCTTATGTGATGTGTGTCCTCACTGACCTTGAATGCTTAGGGCCAAAATGTTGGCTATCCTTGTAGCCCTTCTCTTTCTCTAATTTTGATCTGCAAATTTAAGTTGTTAACCCTCCAGAAGAGAAAGGTAATGATATTATTACCATGTAATAGAGGCAGTTAAGCTTAATATCACTATCTGAGGAGGTTAATGGAGATTGAACCTATGACTTTCTGTTTTTCTTTTTTTGGAATTGGACAAAGCTTATTGTATTACATAATGTTATCTGCAAATTAGTTGTTTAGATTACCAGACATAAACATAAACATGCACAATTGGGAAAAAGAAATAAAAGTTATAAGGAATTTTAAAAAGAGAAAAAAATGAAAAAATTTAAGCATTAACTGCTCCTTTCAATAGACCATCTTTTCTGTTGAATGTGATTACTTAATTAGATTTTTCTTTAGTTATTGTATGCATAATAACAAATTTGTGATTTGAGAATCTACAATACTTGAAACCTATGACTTTCACACTGAGCTACATCACAAGTACTTTTAAAATTTTGAGACAAGGTCTTCTTAAATTTCTCAGGCTGGCCTCATACTTATTATCCTTCTGCCTTAATAACCCAGGGTGATGTATGTATAAGTGTGTGCCACCATGCCTAGCTCAACAGAATATTTTTAATAACAGTTTTACATTTATTGAAAAATGGAGCAGATAGTACAGAGTTCCCACATACTCTACTCCCATTTTCTCCAATTGCTATCTGGCATTGCAGTGGGAATTGCTGCAGTTGCAACTAGTTGCAGTTGCAACAAGTAACTCTTGGTCACTACTGCTATATTAGCTGAAGTCCACGCTTCACATTAAAATTCACTCTGTGTGGTAGATTTTTGTGGGTTCTGCCAAATGCATAATGCTATGTATCTGTCATCACAGTGTTATACAGAATGGTTTCATTGTCCAAGCTATCCTGTATGTTCTGTGCATTCACACCTTCTTCCCCCTTAGTATCACTGGCACTTTCTAATCTTGTTACCATCTCTATCTTTTTGCCCTTTTCAGAATGTAATAAAAAGGAATCATACAGTATGTTGCATTTTCTTATTGGTTTCTTTCAGGTAGCAATATGCATTTGTTTCTCTTTTTCTTCTGTGAAATTAGAACCATAAACAAACTAAAAAGACCAGATTATATGCAAAGGGTCTACTCCTTCTGGGAATATCCTCCAGCTATTAATTTTCGAAGCCATCTGAATAGTTTTCATAAGGAATCCCTGTCAGGTGAGAAAATAAGCAGATAACTATGCCAGCTACTAGATGTGTCTGACTAAATTCAGAAAAACAGCTGTGGTAGATCACTAAAGTATTTGTTCTTAATGAATCATGCCTCCTACTATCTATGTGCTGTTGTGGTTCCCTCCCACACAGACACATGGCCAAGTGAATTGTTCCATTGGAACATTAGGAGCGGTGACCCAAACAGAAGCCTGAAAAACTCTTGTACATTGGCCTTGTCCTCTCTTCCTTCTGGGATCTGTTCTGTTGTATATGAAAAAGGCCAGACTAGCCATATTAAGGAAGAGTGACCATGCTAAAAGAGTTCTCCATGTTGGGTAGCAATAAGTGACACATACGTAAGTAAGGCTCTCTTAGGCCTTATAACCCAATTTCAAATCATTCAACATTGCTAAAAACAGTAAAATGATTATTTTTTGCCACTACGTTTTGAGCTAGTTTGCTAAAACAGCAGTAAATTTTCACTGTATAGCTAGGCAAATCTACATTTTAGTTACCTGTTAATTTCAGTTTACCTCTAATTGTGCTAACAGGACATGTAATAGTATGTATAACAGTAATACATACATTGAAGGGGCCAAAATTAACTTATGAAACTAAGAAATATAAGAGGTATAGTCACTAAATACAGTGAATGCTTAAAAGTATTTACAGTAAAAACACATGTTGGCATTAATCCCATGCAAAATACTCCCCTTCTTTTAAACCCACTGTCCTGTTGTCTCTACTACTTTATTAAGCAGTAATGGAAGTCCTCTTTACTGAGTGTCTCCAGTTGTGCTGTCCTGGCTGCCTCTGTGTCCTGAATAAATTCAAAACCTTTACCTATTATGGTCATTTTGAATTTGAGGAAGAGTCAGAAGTTGCACTGGTCAGATTTAGTGAATAAGGTTAATGAGAATACCCCATCACATTTTTAAAAGCCTACATTTTAAATAGCACTTGGAAGCAGTATCCACCAAATATTTTCCAACAACTGGGTGAGAAAGTGTAAAAATTGGGAAGAAACTATTCAAAAGAAAAGACAAACTGTGATGATGAAAAGGAAAGGAAGAAATAAAAACAAAAAAGTATATTTGTACACTAGATAGTTATACAGCTAGCGTGCTAATGTTCTTTAAAATAGATATGATGCCTATGTCTTTTACTTAGATCAACCACTATGAAGGCAAGAAAACAAAATGCACCAATTATCATAATTTTCCTAATAAGGTGTTTTGAAACTTTCTTCTCTTTAAAATAAAAAAGAGGGGTTGGGGAGATGGTTCAGTGGAAAAAGCACTTCCCTGGCAAGCACAAGGGCCTGAGTTCAATCCCTGGTTCCACCAAATAAATAAATAAATAAATAAATAAATAAATAAATAAATAAACCAGCCAGAATAGATGGCTATAGGGAGAATAAAGACTAGACATAATGCAAGTTTCACCTAGTGTACTGAGAAACAACAAAGAAATATCAAAGTTGAACTAAAATTTGGAATAAATGGACAAATAGGTGTCTACACAGTGTTCCAGCCACAACACAAAATATACATATTTCTCACCAATATATAGAAGTTCCTTGCCTCCAAAATAGATGACTTACTAGCCAATAAAACAGGCAAAAGATTCAAAATTATTTTATGTATATGATCAGATCATAATGTAGTGAATGTAGAAGTCAATAGCAAAATAAACCACAGAATGGATCACAGTTTATAAAGACATTCAAGGAAGATGACTTCTGGAACTGCTTCAGAAATTGGCAAGAATGATGTGACAAGTGCATTCAAAGTGAAAATGAGTCTGCCACGCCCTCCATTGAGGGAGCTCAGTGTTGCTCCCTCAAAAGCTTCAGTTAGCTGCTTGGGAAGGGAGAAACTCTGTCCCTATGTACCCACCATTGAAGGAGCCACATTGAGCCTCATTGATCCTTGGGAGCCTCAGTATTTTATAACAGCAGTGAGTTACCAGTACATCTGGAAATTTCCAGAAGTTATTATGATTTGAACATTTTACACCTAACATATTATTATGGCATTGTTTTTTACATCTTATGGTTATATTTTTCTGCTGCATGTTTAACACCAAGTTCAAGCGAGACCTATATAAATAAAAGATTAGCTTTTTGCTACATATCATAGCAAACGTCAGGTAAGTCTTCTCAGGATTTACCCTGGACCCAAGTGAAGCACCTCTTACATCTTCTGTCAGTGTCAGCCATCTGGGTGAGTAATGGGCATTACGTGATCAAGTTGCTTTCTATGAAACCTAGAGGTTATTTTACAGGTGACTATCCTTAGACACACTATATACATCATAGAATCACTTTCTTTTGTGGTCCCATAATCCCCTTGATAAGAAAATTAGGGACTCAACTGAGTTGCATGATGTTACAGCAGGGCCGGGGAGATGGCTCAGTGGAATAAGCGCTTCTCTGGCAAGCTCAAGGGCCTGAGTTCAATCCCTGGTTGCGGGAAAAAAAAGATGTTACAGCAGAGATTATCTTGTGTCGTGAGTCCTCATTGGCCTTGGGAGTCCAGGGACAAATATTAGCTATCCTCTTAGCCTAACTATATCTATAAGTTTCGGTCTCTAAACCTTAGCTGTTCAACATCCAAAAATCAACATTAATGGCATTAAATTGTAAGGGAGGCAGTAAGATTACTATTATTATTTTAGCTTAATATCAAACATCTTAGAATATAAAATGGAACTGTTAATAACCATGGATAGTCTAAAATTTAAATCCTATAGAGGGCTAGTGAAATAGCTCAGCAGGCTAAGGGTCTGCTTAGGCAAGTGAAGGGACTGGGGTTCAATCCCCAGCATCACATGATGCACTAGCCTAGTCCCTGGGTGCGCTGAGCTGACCAATGAGACCAGGTGTGGTGGCACATGCTTTTTTTCAAAGTTTTATTGATAAACAGATAGCAATGAGACAAATCAAATCGTTTCAAATCAAAGTGGAAGTACAGTTTCAACAAATAATACACTGCATATATTCTTCTTAGTGGTTAATTGATGTACAAGATGCGGACTTGTGATCCTATTCACAAACACCATTAGAACAAATCATTCTATTCATTAAGAGAATGCAACTATATATCTATCCTAACCACTTTGAATACACAGATACAAAATGGACATTC
>NW_004524892.1:1336791-1383494 GCF_000260255.1 Octodon degus | reverse complement strand
ATGCAAAATTTCACTTAACAAATGACAGAAATTCAACAATGGCTGTCATATTGCATATTGTTATCCTCAAAATTGTTCAGAATACCAGATGCAGGCACACAAAATTGATAAAACAATTTAAGAATTAACTGTTCCTTTCAACATGCTATTAATTTTGTTTTCTTACTAAGGCATTTTGATTCAATATCATGTGTTTTCAAGTTTATGCCTCTATGGCCTGGGAATTTATCCTTTGAAAGTTATGGCCTACCTACACAAAGTCAAAAGTTATATCACACATTTGTGTAGAAATAGTGGTTATACACTAACAAGTCTATTATATGTACATAAGTTACCAAAATCCCAGTTGCTTAAAATGTTTTGCATTATTTGGAATCCCTTGGTTAGGAATCAAAGCAGTTCCTTTTGTGCAGCTGCATCTTTCAGAACTGCTCAAACCATCTCATCTAGATGACTGCTAAAATTATATATACATGTATAATACATATATATCATAAATATATATGATAGACCTCAAACATTACATATTTCACCTTTTACAGGTTTTTCATTATGTGCCCCTTACTTGAAATCCTTCACAATAAAATTAAAATAAGCTCATATTTTGTTAGAAAACATGGAAATATTCCTGGCATGAAAATTTTATTTCCTTAAATCTGGGTACTATTTGCAATTTTTTCACATACAGGTTGTGAGAAAACCCAATTTATCTATCATAAGATAATTTCATAATGGACATGCTATATAAACTTTTCAAAAGAGTAAATAGGCTGAAATCTATTCCATAAAATAAAAATATTCCATGACTGCAATTTAAATACACAGTTGATGAAACTAAAAGGGCTTATTTTTGTTTGTTGGAAGCACTAAGTATTACATAAAGTCTTCAACACATTGTTTTATATTCTTTAAATAAACCCAACCTCATTGCTCTAGGCACACTGTTTGATGAATTTCTAAGAAGCCTAACAAATTAATCCACCTTTCTTAATTTTAACTGAAGAAGAACTTTTCCAAGATATTGCCACTTTTGCAGTATATACAATCTGGGGAATTTTACTCTGCAATTGGTAACAACTTGGTGTAAGTTAGCCTTCAATAATTTCTTAGACATGTAGTACATATTTTTTATTTGTGTTTTTAGATTGGGTCTTTCTGTGTAGCTGAGGTTGACCTTGTACTCACTGCATTGTTCAGGTTAGCTTAAACTCAGAGCAATCCTCCTGATATGCTATCATGTCTGGTTGCAGTACCCATTCTTGCCGTGTTCACTCATGGTTTTTAGATCCTCACTTGCTGGAAGATGCACTTGAGTGTGCTACAAAGCTAGTCAGGGTCTTGAGGCTGTTTAATTTTGTCCTTCTCCCTTGTTTTCTAGCCTGTATCTCTAATTCTATGAATGCTTTCTATAAGAATCTATTGAGCTGGGGTGATGGCTCTGTAGAATAAGCGCTACCTTGGCAAGTGCAAGGGTGTGAGTTCAATCCTTGGTTAAAAAAAAGAATCTATTGTGTAGTACTCCTTGTTTTGAAATTTTGTTTGATTTTTTTCTCTTTAAAATAAAATAAAGAATGTGTTGAATTCTGTCTTTAAAACATGAATGTCCAGGGTATACTTTTGGAATGGGGGCCTATTTTCTTTCTGCCAGAATTTTAATTATCTCCTGCTTTTTTATATTAATTTTATTGAGAAAGAAATAGCAATGAGACAGTTTCAAAACAGGTTAATTGGACAATTACAATAATTAATACATTGCATATTGTTGTCTTTGTAGTAGTTATTCATAGTGTAAGATGCAGACATGATATCTTGTCTAAACACTATTAGTTCAAAATTTCCTTCTCATTAAACTATGAGAAAGTAGCTGTATATCGATGGTTTTATATATATATATATATATATATATATATATATATATATTTCACTATAAAATGATTCTTCATATATTGGATTACTTTGCTGAATTTATCTCTTGCTTTTTTAACAATTACAGAAAAGTTCTGTGTTTAGCTCACATCTCATTGAAATGGCTCCTTTGTAATCCTTGATGTAGCTAATGTATTAGGTTTTAGGTTTTATATCTTTTGAGAAAACTCGTTTCTTCGAGTATCCAATTGCATATGTATATGTTAGGAATTTCAGAATACCATGTTTTACATAATAGTGTTTCAAATGACTCATAGCTCTTGACTTGTTTATTTTAGGTTACAGCACAGAAAAATCTCCTTGAATCCTTGAAATGGGAACATATGGAAAAAATACCACCAATTAAATGCTCATTATTTTTCTTTTAAATTAACCTAGGTTTTATTCTTTTAAAAATTATGAGATTTTCATGCAGATATTTAATGTACTATGATCACAATTTCCCTGTTATTGTTATTCTTCATAGTTAGTTTTTATTAGTATATGTTTGTTATACGTAATGATCACATTTATAAGGTAGAATTTACACTTGTACATAATACATATTATTTTTTTTCTTCATTCCTCTTTTTGTTCTTCAACCCTATTTCTGCTCACCACTTACAAAAACCTCTGTTCTCAGTTTCCACTTCTATTTTGTCTCTTTTTCAAAAATCTCTTCTCAACTTCTTCCCTTCTCCATCTCCATGTTTTTCTCTATTTACATTTGAACAGGATCTTATTTTCTCATATCTACCCTGTACTTTGTTCTTTATTTATACTTAGGGTTTCTCACCAAGAGAAACAATGACATGTTTAAACTTGTGTATCCAATTTATTTCACTTAAGATTATGGTCTTAAAATGCATCCCATTACCTAAAAATATCTTAAAATTATCCTTCTTTGTGGCAGAATGATAATGTCTTGTATATAAATATTACATTTCCTTTATGGAATTATCTTTTATGGGCACATGATTTGTTCCCAAAGTTTAATGATTATGAGTCATGATGCTATAAACCCAGGTATGCATGTATCACTGTGACATAATGACATGAATTCTTTTGGGAAGATACCTAGAAGGGTAATAGTTGGGTTAAATGGAGCCTCTAGTTTTAGTGTTTTCTTTTTCTTGAGGAATCTCCATACTGATTTCCAAGGTGGTAGTACCAATTTATATCCCATCCAATAATGGAGAAGCATTCCTTCTCCCTACATCTTGCCAGCATTTGTTATTGGTTGATTTATTGATGATAGCCATTTTTTTCTGGAGTGAGATGGAGTCTCAGAGTTGATTTAATTTGCATTTTTCAGACGAATAGTGATGTTTTAAACAGTTTTTAAAATGTATTTATTCTCTGTTTGTGCTTTTTCATCAGAGAAGTGTCTATTCATGTCAGACATACATTTTTGAGTTGTGTCTTTAAATGTAAGGGCCTAATTTTCTTGAGTTATTTATATATTTTAAATAATACTTTGTCTGAGGAGTAGCTGGAAAAAAAATTTCCCATTCTTTGTTGCCTGTGTACAGAAGCTTTTTGAATTTGATAAGATCCTAGTTGTTATTTCTTTGTAATATTTCCTGTGTAATTAGGTTTTTGTTCATAAGATTTTGCTTATATGTATGTTTTTAAGAGTTACAGCTATTCTATCCTTGAGCACATTAAGTGTTTCTGTATTTGTATTTGGATCTTTGATCCATTACAATTTTAGTTTAATGTACAGTGAGAGATATTGGCTTAGATTCTATTGTCAGCATGTAGTAAGTAACATGATCACCCTAAATTAAAGAAATGGATTTTATGTTTCAGATCAGAAACTAGACCTGTGATGCACTCTTTTGGTATTTGGAGCAGTTGGTGGAAGAACACATTTTGGAGGCTGAACAGCCGCATCTAGATCTTCTTTTTTGTTTCTGGTTCAAAGACTTTCACTGACTCATCCTGGGCTGAATGTGATGACAGAAAATTGGTCTCTGGCCTAAGCATCTCTGCAGAGTCTCTGATAGTAGACATGACCTCATTGATGAACTCCTTAAGAATATTCCCCACAACTAAGGCCTCTTAGTTCTCAAAGTCTTCCATAACATGAGTGTCATTCACTTTCCTCTATTCTCCTGGGTTAGTTTCAAGCTCAGAAGAGATTTTTCAGGCAGGACTAGTGCTACCTCAACTTGGCTGCTAAAGGAAAGATAAATTTTACTGGTATGAAATTGTCTTAGCCACAGGAAGTGGGTTAATGAGTTTTTAGTCCATAGTTGGCTGGCTCTAAGGTAGAAAGACATAGTGAAAGGCCCTGTGAAGAATAAATCTGCTCATGATGTGGACACTGGGAAGAAGACAGCTGTACTGTTGTATTGATTTCTGAGAAATATATTAATGTTGTATTGTAAAGGTATTGATATTTAAAAAAATATTTCTTTCACTATGCACTTTAGACTCATAGTGATCCTCCTGTCTCAGCATCCCCAGAAGTGGGATTACGGGGATGCACAACCATGCCCAGTTTTGGGGCAGGCACAGTTCTGAGTTCTGCCTCCAGCATGGCATGCAGTTCCGGGGATCAAACTTGGGACCTTGCACTTGCTGGGCAGGCAGTTATCCTACTGAGTTATCTCCCCAGCCACAGCTATTGATATTTTAATATTGATTTTATATCTTGCTACATTGCTGAGTTCATCAGCTCCAAATGTCTTTTTGTGCAGGTTTTAGGGTCTTCCAAATATAGCATATCTTTTGGAAACAAGGTCAATTTGATGTTTTGCTTTCTCACTGTATTTATTTATTTATTTATTTATTTATTTATTTATTTATTTTTGGCGGAACCGGGGATTGAACTCAGGCCCTTGCGCTTGCCAGGGAAGCACTTATTCCACTGAGTCATCTCCCCGGCCCCCTCTCACTGTTTTTAATAGGAAAGTTTCTTTCAGGTTTTTCTTGCCTAATTTCTCTATCTAAAATTTAAAAAAATATATTAAGTAAGAGTGGTGAGAGTGGACATCTTTGCCTTGTTTCTGAACCACTCTCCTTCCATGTTTTTCTAGATATAGTGGTTCAATAAATTTTCCCAACTCACCTTGAATTTGCAATGTTCTTCTTTCAGCCTCCCAAGTGGTTATAATTATAGGCCTGCATCAAATTCCCAAATAGTTGCCATTATAGGCAAGGGACACAGTACACAGCTTAAGAAATATTCTTTTTATTTTTAAAATTTATCCCTCATGGATAGTTGGTACGTGTATATAATACATCTTAATTCTTTTTTTTTAATTCCCTTATCATTTCCCTTTCCTGATTTTATTTTGTTAAGATTCAGGCAAGGTAAAAAGGTGTTGGTATGTATTTAACTCTTTTAATAAGATACCAAGAATGGGAAAACCTGGGTCAAGTAGAGTTTTTAGTTTTTTGAGGAATCATCATAGTGTTATCCATAATGGTTTACTAATTTACATTCCCACCAACAATGTAGAAGCCTTACACCCATCAGGCTTGCCAACATTTGGTATTATTTATAGATGGTACATATTGTTGTTGCATTTCTGTAATGGCCAGAGACACTACATATTTTGTCATGTATTGAATGGCTATTTGTACTTCTGAAAAGTGTCTTCATTTCACTTGCTCATTGTTTGATTAGGCCTTTTATTTAGGGGTAAGGGCTAATTTTTTAAATTTCTATATGTATTCTAGATATAGGTCTGTCTGAGAAGCAGCTGACAAAAATATTTTTTCCCTTTATTTTGGTTGTCTTTACTGCATTGTAAATTTTGCTCTACACAAGGTTTTTCATTTGATATAATCCCATTTGTTGATTCTTGATGTTACTTCTTGTGCACTTTGGGCTAGGGATAAGATGTCAACTGACAGTGAGTTTTAGGAATTCAGAGAATGTAGAGATCTATGATGCTTCAGGAAGAAAGGCAAGCTTTCTAGAAGAAAGACATGGTGGTGTATACCTGTAATTCCAGTACTCTAGAAGGCTAAGGCTGATGGAGACCAGTTCAAGTCCTGCCTGGGCAGCTGGGTAGTATAATGAGTCTCTGCCCTAAAAAAATAGCTAGGGTTGTTACTCAAAGTGAAGCCACAACTTCAATACTGATGGCAAAACCAAATGAAAAGAGGAAAACAAAACAAAATAAACTAAGCTGGAAAAGGGCTTTGAAGGATTTATTGAGTAGGAGAAAGAAAGCCTGAGATGGGTATTCCATTGCCATTTAAATATTGTAGGTGCTTGAATTCAGCAAAATAATCCAATATAGTTCAGTAGTGCATAATAGTAGTGGGTTATCTGTAGGACTGTCAATGTCAGAAGTTGTTGACTTGAGGGCCGGGGACATGGTTCAGTGGAATAAGTGCTTCCCTGGCAAGCACAAGGGCCTGAATTCAATCCCCAGTTCCACTAAAAAAAAAAAAAAAAAGAAGTTGTTGACTTGAATCCTTTACAACTCAGCATATTAATATGGCTTTACTTTTCATACCTCATTATACTTTTCTGCTGAACAAAACTAAACAAAAAAAGGGGATACGGGGGAAATTACACACTCGCGCCCCACCCCCGGCCCTCTCTCGGGACAGGAGCTTTCTTTTTCAATAAATATATTCTGCTCATAACCTCCGTTTGTTCCTAAAATTCACTCTTTGGTTTTAGAGAACACGAATTTGTGCAGGTCAGGTCCAGAGATCGTTTTTCCCTATGTCATTTGGAGGTTCCTTATATGATTTGGAGGTCACCCACCCGAGACCAGTTTTTCTCCCTGCATCATTTTGGAGTTTCCCACTGAGATTATTGGACAGAGGTATGAGTTTGCTTTTCTTTCATAAATTCTGAATTTGGACTTGCTTAGGTAACAAATTTATGTTACAAATGTTAATATGTCTTTGCCTATTGCTCATAATTTTCATGCTTTGCCTCATACAGTTTTGCTTCACATAGTACTGTTAAAATTGCTTACAATTGCTTCTACTTTGTCTCATATTGTTGGTAAAATGTTGGTCAAAATGTTGTTGGGAAATCTTAAGTTAAAATGTGGAGATGTTACAAGTTCATGATATTTCATTAATGGGACATTTTATAACTGTTGTGTATTCGTATACATTGTCTTTGAACTGGTTGACTAAATGTACTGGTATTCCTTGCTCGACTTTAGACCATAGCATTAGAGTAATGTTAGTAAGCCTCCTAGAGGATTTTATATAAAGTTCTGTAAAATGGGATCTTTTAGCCAGCTTGGACTTAAAAACTATACATGCCTGTATATGAAACACGGGACTCCTTTTGCCAGTTAAATGACATTAGGTTGCAAATGTTCTTAAAGACTTGGAGGATAGGTTTCACTGGGATAGACTGGTTCTGATCCCCCTCTACATGCTAGAGGGAATGTCGGGCCTGCTCTGTTTTAGTTTCCTTGCTTTGACTTTATTCCTAATTTTCCCACCTCTTTGTACTTTCCTTTTTAGAGGCATGTAACATTAGGAAAACTCTGACCATTCCAACTAAGTAAAGCCCTTAGAAAATGAGCATTTGTTAAGGCTGAAGACAGGAAACTCATTTTTAAAAAAGGACAAGGGTGGTGACCTAGTGCGGCGGTCTCCGTGCCAGGCTCTAAAAAAGGACACATATCCCTTTTCTGGGTCAGATGAGACAGAGAGGACTATGCCCGTCCAGGAGGACACATATAAAAGCCATATCCCATCTTAGTGTTCTGTGCAGGTCTTCTTTGGGAGGCTAAACCTGAAACACAGTGGAGAGAACTGACTTCTGGGTGACACCAGAAGGAGCTGTCTCCAAAAGCAGCACATTTATGAGACAAACACATTTAGTGTGAAGGAAGATTCAAACTTTTCTCCTAGGTCTAGTTATCATTTAGGTGCATAAGAGATAAGTTATGGACTTTAAAGCCTTTAATGTAAAGTACTAGGTAATCTTGTTCAGGCTTTTAACTATCCCTTATAGAACTTGGACAAATAGTGGTTACTCTGCCAGCTAGTAAACCCTCTTAGAGCAGCTGCCACTCTTTGAAGCAGAGGACAGGTTTCCCCAGCTGTTCTTTGGTGAATCCCCCTTGAAGCCATTGACTGATGGAATGTTGACCAAAGAAACTGCTGGATTCCTTTCTGGAGACATCTCTGGTGTTGTGGGCCAAAACAAACTGAGAATGCCTGAGGGGAGAAGGCGCCAAACCCGAAGGTTCCTTGGTGGAAACTGGCTCCTGACCACTGAAAGATCTCCACCTATTGTACTTTCTCTCTCTCTACTAGTAAAGTAGGACTTCTACCTGAGCTTTTCAGTAGAACAAGTTAATGAGTCACTATTTCAGAAATAAGGCTGAGACAGTTTACAATAGTGGTTATCAGGGGAAGTTTACATCTGTACTCTATGTGTTAACTAAGAGTAAGATTTTTTCCAGCTATATTGTCTTTACCAACATGTAAAATGTGATTGGTAAATGATAAATATGTTTCACCTGTGAGCTTCAAGGGTAAATCTTGTTTAGTTGCTAGAAATGTTTGCCTAGGTGATCAGATGGAAATCAAGTGTCTGGAGACTGGTTCAGTGCATGGGGACAAATCTCTCCAGTCAATTGTTTATCTATCTCTAGAAGTGATCTTTTATGCCATAGTTAATGCTTTCTTCTGTAGACATTCAGGTCACCAGACCAATTGTAACTTACAAATAGTCTTCATTAGGCACCAGAAAGCATTACATGTTAAAAAGAGCCATTTAAATGAAATGAAGAGGAAAGTATCAACTGCGATGCTAGTTTATAACTAAAAAGATGACATTAAGAAGGTCATTGTTATTTAAGTTTTGAAATGTAGATGTGAACAACAGGAGAACCAAGCAGTTCAGCCTTGCCCACCATTGGTGAAAGTAAGGTTTGCTTTATTTGCCTTACTAGTCTAGAGGGTGTGGACTTCTAAAACAGCTATAATCCAGGCCTCTACAAGGCTACACCCATTCTTAGCTGGGTTTATGCAAGTTCCTCAAGGACAATACCTTTTAAAGAAGTAAATAGGAAATTTGGAAGTTCCAGAGTTCATGTGCCTTAGATGACCCTGATAAGTACATTGATGTCTTTTAGAGGATTTATTTAGGCTTATGAACTAGATTAGAGAGATGTAATGTTAATCTTAAACCAAGCTTTGACTTCTATGAAAAGCAAGCAGCCTTATAACGTGCTATTACATTTGGAGAGGAATATTATATTGTTATAAGGACTCAAAAGATGGACAACCAGTGGAATTACCTGTTCCACTGGAGCCCAACCAGTCAGAGCCCTGCTGCTAATAGCCAGGCAGCAGAATGGAAAATACAATTTCTTTCAAGTGTGTATTCTTCAAGGTCTAAGATCTAGAATCAAGCCTTCAGTTATTAAATGTTAGCTATTTATCAGGAAAAAGAAGAACACCCCTCTGATTTCTTAAAAATGTATAATAGAGGGACTGGTAAAGCACACTTTGTGAGATGTTAATTCAATAGACAGACAGATTACTCTTATAGATAAGTTCAGGAGCTACAGAAGATAGTTTTTGTTCCAGACAACTCATTTGATACTTTGGTAAAAACTGTTTTAAGTGTCCATAACTGGAACGGGAGAGAAAACAAAGAGATCAAAAATGGCCGCCATTATTGCGGCTTCAAAACAGACCCTAAGTTTGATTCTCTTGGCTCCAAGAAGAGCTCAACGATTATGACGTTCATCTGCTACTGCTGTCAGAAGCCAGGCCAGCATAAGAGGGACTACCTTAAGAGGCCCACAAGTCATGCCCTGACTGCCAAGGCAGCCACTAAAAGTGAGACTGCACTCTGAGGCAGAGGCCCCAGAGCTCTCAGACTCAGCTTCCCAGGTGGTCCAGTAGGACTGAAGGGCCCTGGACCTGCCTCTTCCCTATGGCCAGACTTACCTTTACCTGCCATCTCCACGGAGGAGCCCTGAGTAATCCTGACTATAGGAGGGAAAAGAAATCCAACCTATTTATTGCTGGACATTGACACAGGTCTCTTTATCTTTCTCCAACTCTGACTTTCCTTCCAGTCATCGTACCTCAATAGAAACAGACTTTAGAAGATAAATTGCTTTAGCTGTAACTGAGGTAATGCAATATATTAAGTTGTTTACTAAATGATGATGCTGAGACTGGTGTTCTCCAAATGTAATATATTGTTATTCACGTGTAAGACTTAAAGTATTTCACTAGTTAAAACAGATTCCCAAGGACAGATAACAACCTGTCAGCATAAAAATGTTCTAAAGAAACTGGCTTATGCAGTGTCCAATAGCTTTGGGCTTATAGATAGAGCCAGGCATTGTATTTGTGATGTAAAACTCAGAGCCACAGCGTTGAAAGGAAAAATCCCTTGGCAGTGCCCCTTGCTTACCATGGGAGCCATATCCAAAACACTGTATGGGACATTAGTTTAATATGACTAAATGCTTTGTATTTCATGATGAGTATGTAAGCCTGGATGATTTTTAATATAACTCTGGTATTTTGTGCTGATAGTTAATACATATGTGACCTATCTTAACTAAAGTTAGTGGGACTTACAGCAAACTATCAGACTTCATGAATAAAGGGATCTAAGAGCTAGTGAGTTATGATTGTTAGATCTCAAAAAGTTTCATAAATGTACCTGTTAGCTTGAATGTTCATGCTTTGATTATGTATGTTCTAATCTCTCAGATAATTTGTTATTTCTAGAAGATACCAAAACCCAGGTAATCATGCAGGTAAAATCTAAAACCAAAAGGTTATATGTTGCTCAGAGGGCCCCTGATATCTGACACAAGCTGTAGAAGTAAGAAGAGTTTTCAGGAATGAATTGGTCTCAGTTGAGGTGTTTCTAGAAAGGATAGAAAATACAGTTATAGATGGAAAATAAAAATGGGGATACTAGTGGCTTACAGGAAAGCCAGACAGAAAAGAGAAATTTCAAGTAGAAATATTCACAGCTGATAGAGAAAGAAAAAGAAAGTTTTTATGACGGAGTCAGAGGAAATTTCAGATTGAGGTGGTCATATGTCTTCCCTCTCAGTCTGAGGGAACCCATGTTAACTGCCAATATAAGGAGAAATCCTGTTAAACTTTCAATAGATGCTTATACAGATTTGTCAGTAGTTACCTAGCCAGTGGCCAGCTTGCAAATGGGAAAATACTCAGTGTTTTCCCTATGCCCAGTAATTCATGTCCCCCAGTAACAATAGAAAAGGCCAGTTTGTTTGAGACAGTACCCAATGGCCATGGATGATAAAAGGATTAAATCTCACACTTAAGAGATATCTGCTAATGGACCTAAAATGTACTGACTAGTGTTTTTATTTGGCCAATGTATGTTTAATAGTTTCTTTGCCTTTTTCTTCAGATTCAAAACTGTAATGAAAATGTGTGGTGTCTATTGAGGGCCTTTAGATAGAATCTCTGAAGAATATATTTGACTGCTGGTCAACAACTACAATCCATTTCAGCTTGAAGAAGCCAGAGCGGTCATCGCCCATAGTTCCCTCATGGCAGTTCGGGTTACTTGTTCAGAGGGGGGAATGTTGCAGGCAGCTGAGTTAGACAGAAATATTATAGGCAGTCAGAGAGGGCCAGACCCTCAAGGAGACAAGATGGAAGACAAGGTGACATTGCAACTTGGAAGAGACAGACACTCTCATATGGGCCACACCTCAAGACCAAGACAAAAAGAGAAAGCACAGCTACATACTTCCCTAGGGATGGGCATTAGGGATTGATATCCTAAATAGTATCAATCAACTTGAAAGAGCCCAAATGAGTCACTAGCTCAAGCCCCAACAGGAAAAGACCCTGTTCCATATTCTTGCCCACTTGCCACGTGACTCGCTTTCCCATTTGATACTGGATTTAATCAATTTTACCTGAGCAATGGTTCTTGTAATCTCATTGGTTGACCATAGTTTGGTCCCACCTCATGCCCAACTAAACAAGTTTGCGTGTCTTCTCCACCACTTTAAACCCGCCTTACCACATGGTTTTCCTCTATAAAAGTCCCTGCAAGAGAGAACTTCCTGGGAAAAGTACCCACTCGGCCCACCACCTCCTATCCCTCTCTCAGGACAGGAGCTTTCTTTCTCAATAAATATATTCTGCTCATAAAAAAGGGGATACTAATGAAGGAACATTTTGTATCTGTATTTTCAAAACAGTTATGATAGATATACAGCTACTTTCTCTTAATTCAATGAGAAGAAAGATTTGTACTAATAGTGTTTGGACAGGATATCATGTCTGTATCTTGTACTATGAATAACCACTATGAAGACAACAATATGCAATATATTAATTATTGAAACTGTCCTATTAATCGGTTTGGAAACTCTCATTGCTATATGTTTTTCAATAAAATTGATTTTTTAAAAAAGGAGAAAGAAAGCCTTTCCATGTAGGGGTACAACTTAAGGAAATCTGAAGAGGCTGATGTGGAGGCTAGGTAAATTTTAGTAATTGTAAAGAGAGACCATAAAGAGATATATCCTAAGGCCATCAATTGTTCTCTTTGCATTTCCCTTTCTTTCTTTTTTTTTCTTTTTGTTTTTTCTTTGAGATAGGGTCTTGCTATATAGTTCAGGCTGACCTCAATCTCATTCTTCAGCTGTTATGGTTTGTGTATAGGTGTCCCTCTAAAGCCTCATGCAGTTGTGGGGCAGCTTCTGGAGTTTGTTATTGATTATTGTGGGTGTGAATGCTGCACCTGCCCTGGGGCAGGTAATTTGCTTTACAATATAAGGAGGGATGAGAGGATAGCAAGCTGCTTGAGCTGCTGCCACTCCTTTGGCTCTCTGGTCTTTGCTGCTGCCATGAAAGCTTGGTATCTTCCATGTGCCACTTTGGTGTGGAGCCAGCTGAGCATGGACTGAAACCTCCACTGACTGTGAACTAAATAAACCTTTCCTTCCCTCATTTTGGGTGTTGGGTACTTGTCCCATCAGTGAAAGAAGAGTAACTGAGACAGAATTTGGTACTGGAGAATTGGAGATGTTGCTGTACTAAACCTGACTATGTGGAATGTGAGCTTTTGGAAATGGATTATGGGAAGAATTGGAAAGGTTTGGAGATGTCCCCCATACGAGAAGCAATGGAACAGCTTTGGATATCCTGTATGGGAGATTCTGTTCAGGGCTCAGAAGATCAGAAGGCTGAGAGAAATCCTGCCTATAAAGATCAGGCTGGGGAAGTTTCTGCTGGGAAGGACTGCACTGGTTTTTGTACTCCAGACTATGTGTGTTTTGGCAGAAAGTTGATTTACATTTTACTCTTGTCCAGAGACTGCCTGAAACTAAGATTAACCATGGTGGACTGATTAATCTTTCAAAAGAAATCTCAAACAAGTCAAGTATTGAGGGAGTGTCATGGCTATTGTTGGGAGGGTTTTATTCAGATTTATGTTAAGAATCAAGAGCAAAGAGTCCAGCATGATGATTTTATATATATATATATATATATATATATATATATATATATATATTCACACATACATATATATTGTATTTTAGCAAAGGGTCTATAGGTTTTTCAGCTTTTCACTACTAGATCAGATTCATAGTGATCCACGTATTTACAACCTGCCAAGATCTGGGATTACAGGCATGCACTACCATGCCCTGTCTCAATTGTCATCTCAGCATGTTTTGGGTGTAAGGCCTGCCAGCAGGCCCAAAAATCAACCACTAGGCACTGCACCTGCTTGCAGGTGCTTTAATCTGTTTAGCTATTTGGCCAGCCCTCAGCATTATGATTTAAAATATTGTGAGTTTGGCCAGAAAGGAAGTCTCCTTAAAGATGTGGGATGCAAAGAGAGAGCTTAGAAGATCTCCATTGCTCAAAAGGAAAGAAAGAATGGAAAGGATAGCATGAGGGCATCACAGGAGTTGGCAGGTCTCCACCCTTTGCAGCCTAAGAATTGCAAAGGTCAGGGACTTTGCCTTGGGGAAAAAGCCACAAAGCCCCACTTTCCAGAATGGTGGCAGAAGCCAAACCAGCATGGAGAATTTATTCCTTAGAATCACAGTCAGTGTGCTCAGTGATCCAGGCACTTGAGCATTAGAGCAATGAGAGAAGAGTAACTGAGACAGCAGCCAAGACTGGCCTTGAAGTCACTATGATCCTCCTGGCTCAGCATCACAAATGCTGGAATTACAAGCATGTGTCACCAGGCCTGGATGTTTTGTGTTTTCTTATAATTAAACTCTTCCTTGCTCTTCTTTTCTCTTTACTTTACCTCCAATATACCTGGTTCTCTCAAGAGCCTCTGACTGATATGACAGCATTATAATAAATGATTTGCCCTAGTAGATGGAAACATTGTTCACTTAAGTCCAAACTTCCTAAGAGTTGTTGTATGGTTCCTATTCGTATAGCATTGTTCTGGGAATAGTAAAATACGTATTTGTTATTTATTGTATAAAATGAAATGTTCTTGGAAAGAAGTAGAGCATGACTTCCAGAAGAAGTCCATGGGAGAAGTCAGGTTCTAAAGATGATTAACAACCATTTGGATCTCAAAGAGATAATTTTGAGCAATCCAAGACAAATTTGTAATGCTATGTGCTACAAATTACAGGGAAATTAGGTAGAAGAAGAAATAGGTAGAGGGAGGTCCTGTTAAAAAAGTTAAAAAAGGGCTTCATTTGTAGATATTCTGGAGCCCATAGTTTAAAGAAATATGTAGAATTATGATTTAGTTCACATTTTTGTTTACTCAATTAAAACACTCAGATGAGGGTTTTGGAAAGGAGACAGCACTCATATGGAGTTGAAAGTCATTTTTCCCCCTTAAAATAAAATATATAGGGCAAGTACCTTGAAGGATGGAATATGATGGTGTGCCTGCAGTCTTTGTACTCCACAGGCTGAGGTAGGAGCATGACCTAAACTCAAGAATCTAAGATAAGCCTGGGTAACATAGAGTAAACCAAACCGAACCACATAAAACCAAGACAAACAAAATAAAACCAAATGATAAATTTGAAGGATCCAAAAGCTAAGTGAATACATATTAAAAAGACTATACATCATGTCTATAGTTTTTTTGAAATGAGGTACAATAGAGATTGAAAAACCATAAAACATAGTGCAAAAATGTAACTCACTTTTTTTCAGTACTTATGGTTGAACGCAGGGATTTCTACCACTGATATACCCTCAGCTCCTTTTATTTTCAGACAGGGTCTCACTAAATAACCCAAGCTTGGCTCAAACTTATTTTCTTTCTGTCTTAGTCTACTGGATAGCTGGGATCATACATGTGTGCTTAGATACTTTTTTTTCCTGTATATTATATAGCTGAACTTCACTCTGAGCCTTCATGTTCATGAAGGTTTTGGTTTGGGGTGTGTGTGGGGAATTAGTATCATTGTCATTATGTTAGACTGTGTGGTCTTGTAGGTATTTTATGTTTACTTGCTGATTGGGATCATAGATGTTACAAAACCTTCTTCTAGCAAGCTTTGTGTTTTGGCTCATTATTCCTTATTTTACTGTTTGCATTCTCTTTTCCTCCCACATGGTCTCTGATTTTTCTACTTGGTGCAAGAGTCTGTCCTCAGGCCCACCTGTCTTCTCTCCTTTTTCTCCTATTCTACAAATTCCACATGATGTTTAAAAAGGACTAGGAGCATAGGAACTTCTTTTAAAACTTTGAGGCTCTATAAGCTATGAGTTGGGAAGGAGGGTAGAAACCTTATACCCCCAACCTACTATAGGCTACTCCTATGCAACACTATGTGATTTTTTGGATGGAGGTTACTAAGGGAGAGATCTAAGCCTTCCACATGCTAAGAAATTAGTCTATTGAGCCACATTACACCCCCATAGTATATGTGATGCTGTGGAGCAAGCCAAAAGAATGAATACTCAATTATGTTCCTTTATTCTTCCATTCCTAGGAAGCTTCTTTTTTTGCCTACTATGGGGGAGAAACTACACTTATGTTATAGCCTACATTCTCAGTTATACCACTTAATTTATGAGAGTCTTTCAAATTTAAGTATTAAAATTTATCTATTTATTTATTTTAATTCTTTATTAATTTTATTGAGAAACAGCAATGAGACAGTTTCAAAACCGATTGACAGGACAGTTTCAAAAATTAGGGACCTGGGAGATGGCTCACAGGGCCAGGGAGATGGCTCAGTGGAATAAGCACTTCCCTGGTAAGCACAAGGGCCTGAGTTCAATCCCCGATTCCACCAAAAAAAAATTAATACATTGCATATTGTTATCTTCTTAGTGGTTATTCATACTACAAAATGCAGACATGATCTCCTATCCAAATACGATCAGTAAAAATCTTTCTTCTCATTGAATTAAGAGAAAGTAGCTGTATATCTATCCTAAATATTTTGTATATACAGATACAAAATGGTCCTTCATATGTATCCCCTTTTTGGTTTAGTTTTGTTAGAGTTGGGTATTCCATTGTCATCTAAATATTGTACATGCAAACTCATAGTCCTAGCCCAGGCCAGGTTAGTATGTGGGAGAGCTTCCAGCTACCCTGCACCAGGGGGACCTACCGGTCCCAGCCCAGGCACATAGTGGGTGAGACCATCTTCCACCCCCTTGGGACGACCCCCACAACTCCACAGCACCTACCCTACCAAGCCTGCCCAGTAGGAATTTCGGCCACCTTCTGGGAACACCCAGATATAGTACTAGCCAAGGCCTGGACAGTGTGTGGGAGAGGTTCAGGCTACCATGCGCCAGTGGGACATACCAGTCCCAGCCCAGGCACAGGGTGGGTGAGACCATTTTCCACCCCCTTGTGATGCCCCCACCACTCTGACGCACCTACCCCACTCCACCCGCCCAGTAGGAATTTCTGCCACATTCTGGGAACACCCGGATACAGTCCTATCCCAGGCCCAGTGAGTGTGTGAGAGAGCTTACAGCTACACTGCGCCAGTGGGACCTACTGGTCCCAGCCAGGCACAGCATGGATGACACCCTCTTTCACCCCATTGGGATGATTCCCACAACTCCGTAGTATCCCCCCACACCCTGCCCACTAAGGAAGAATTTCTGTTGCATTCCTGGAACCCCTAGATCCAGTCCTAGACCAGGCTCAGTGAGTATGTGGGAGGGCTGCCTCTCCTCCCTACTCCACCTTGTCCCCTCCAGACTCAGCTCAGACCTGACATACAGACCTGGGGTGAAAACCTGCAGCTGCAATCTCTGCAGAGAGTGTAGAGGACAGAACCACCCAGCTAGTCCAGGAGCAGAACATCCTGTCAGAGGGGCACAACAGGTTCACCCCCAAGGGCAGCAGCAGGAAGCAGCTGAGCACAGCAGCCAAACACAAGCCAGGCACAGATGGATAAATCCAAACTTTGTAGATCTGCACCTGAACTTCAGTAGGTGCTAAGGTTATACATTCACCAAAGCTCTACAACAAAGGTCAGAAGACAGTGCTACACAAAATGACGAGAAGGAACAAAATGCAAACTCAGAACCAAGCCCACCCATAACAAGTGCAGAGGACACTAACACAGAACAAATTGGGAATCACACAGCTGAAAGCATTGAATCAACGGCTTCTGAAATAAAGAAACAGCTACAGAAAGGTATAGAGGAACTCAGATTGGAAATGAAAAAAGAAATCCCTGAATTAATAACATCTGCAGTAAAGAATCAAATGCAAAAACATATGGAGAAAACCCAATGCCCATCTAGGACAAGTGCAGAGGACACTAGCTCGGCTCAAATGTATGAATAAATAGCGTCCATGGTAAATAAGCAAAAGCAGAAGGTCATAGAGGAACACAGAGCGGAATTCTTTTATCCTAGCTCAGTTCAAATGTATGAATTAATAACGTCGATAGTAAATAAGCAACAGAAGAAAGCTATAGAGGACCTCAGAGTGGAATTTTCTAAAATAAGAAAAGAACTCTCGGAACTCATACCATCTCAAGTAAAGAATTAACTACAGAAACATAGGGCAGAAATCCAAATTGAAAAAAACAATGCTGTAAAAGAATAACTGCTTCCAAAGAAGAGAATGCTTAAAAAAAAGAGATTAGAAAAATGACAGATTCCTTCAATGAGCAATACAGGAAAGAAATAGATGGCATAAAGCAGAGTCAAAGAGATATAGAGGAATTTAAAATCTCAATCAAGAGGTTGCAAAACCATTTAAGTGCAAGTGAAGACAGAGTTTCAGATCTTGAAGACACTGGTGCAGCTAGTGTAAAGGTAACAAAGGATTTCTTAAAAACAACTAGAATGCAGGAAAAAATAATCCATCACATGCAAGATGATGCAAAGATGAACAATATGAGACTAATAGGCATCAATGAGAAAGGAGTCAATACACATGACATTAAAAAATATGGGCAGAAGTAAAGCAGAAAACTTCCCAAATATGAGGAAACAATCTGACATTCAGGTAACTGAAGCATATAGAATGCCAAGTAACCTCAACCTAAGTAAAAACACACCGCAGCATATAATAGTCAAGATCCCAGAAATTCAGCACAAGAACAATATACTGAAAGCCACTAGAGAAAAGAAGCAGATCAAATTCAAAGGAAAACCTATCAGAAGAGTGGCCAACTTCTCTTCGCAAACCATGAAGGTAAGAAGAGCATGGAGAAGAGGACTTCAAAACCTCTATGAAAACAAATTCCAGCCCAGACCACTATATCCTGCAAAACTCTCTTTCAAGTTTGATGGAGAAGTGAATTACTTCCATGACAAAGAACAAGTAAAGAATTTCATGATGACAAAGCCAACCCTACACAGGCTACTAAAAGATGTTCCAGAGAGGACCAAAAATGATCAGTACTACACGAATGGGATAAGAAGCAATCAACTAAATAGGTCAAGCAATTAAACACAGGAGAAAAGGAGTAAATGACAGCAGGTAAATTACATCAATCGTAGGTCAATACATCTCAATTCTAACCATCAATGTTAATAGACTCAATTCACCAACTAAGAGAAATAGACTGGCACAGTGGATTAGGAAACAAAATCCAGCAATATGCTGTATACAAGATACACATTCAACTCATAAAGATATCCATAGGGTGAAAGTCAAAGAATGGAACAAAATATTACATGCCCCAGCATCTAAGAAAAAACCAGGGGTTGCAATCCTATTCTCAGACAGTCTCAACTTCAAACCAACAATGATCAAGCGAAATAAAGAAGGCCACTATATACTGGTTAGGGGAAAAATTCAAGAGGAAGAGGTAACATTCATAAATATATATGCACCAAACATGGGGGCACACAGTTATATAAAGCAAATCTTAAAAGACATGAAAAATCTAATATCCAATACCACAATCTTAACAGGAGACCTTAACGCCCCCTTATCCCCAAAAGATAGGTGAACTAGACAAAAAAATTAGCAAAGAAATAACAGAACTGAACCAGAGCTTGAAACGCAATGACTTGGCGGATATATACAGAGTGTTCCACGACATCACAGCTGAATACATATTTTTCTCAGCAGCACATAGGTCATTTTCTAAAAGAGACCACGTAGTCATCCATAGGTCATGCTTAAGTATATGTAAGAAAACAGAAATTATGCCTTGCCCATTACCAGACCATGGTGCAATGAAACTGGTAATAAATGATAAAAGAAACTAGAAAAAACCACCAAAATACATGTAAATTAAATGACACCCTACTCAGCAACCAATGGGTCACAGATGAAATTAAACACGAAATTCAGCAATATCTACAATTCAATGAAAATTCAAGCCCAACTTATCAGAATTTATGGGATACAATGAAAGCAGTACTCGGAGGGAAATTCAAAGCTGTGAACTCACACATTAGGAAAACAGAACGGGAAAAAATAAATACCCGAATGATGAACCATCAACAACTTGAAAAGGAAGAGCAAACCAAGCCAGAGCCCAAAAACGGGAAGAAATCTTAAAGATTGAAGCAGACATTAATTCAATTGAGATGAAGAAAACAGTTCAAAGAATTAATGAAGCAAAAAGCTGGTTCTTTGAAAGATTAAATAAAATTGATAAGCCCCTAGCTAATGTCATTAGAAGGAGGAAAGAAAAAATTCAAATACAAGAAATAAGGAATGAAAAGGGTGTAATTTCGACAGGCCAGTGGAAATTCAGAAGATTATCAATAGCTACTTTGAGAATCTTTACTCTCACAGAATAGAAGACACAGGAGGAATGGACAGATTCCTAGAAAGGTACAAATTACCACAACTGAATCAACAAGATATAAGCACTTTTAATAGACTAATAACAGCTAATGAAATAAAAAAACGTACTGACAAATAAAAGTCTGGGTCTGGATTAATTAACAGCTGAATTGTACAAGAAATTTACAGAAAATGTACTCCCTATACTTTCAAACCTTTCAATAAAATTGAAAAGGAAGCAATCAACTCAAAATCATTCCTGGAGGCAAGTATTATACTAATACCAAAACCAGGAAAAATGCAACTAAGGAAGAGAACTACAGGCTGATCTCCCTCATGAACATAGATGCCAAAATCCTCAATAAAATCCTAGCAAATAGAATGCAGCAAATCATCAAGATCATACACCATGACCAGGTAAGATTCATCTCAGGGATACAATGATGGTTCAATATTTGAAAATCTATAAATGTAATATATGACATCAATAGAGCAAAAACTAAAAACCACATGATCATCTCCATTGATGCACAAAAGACTTTTGATAAAGTCCAACACTCATTCATGTTCAAAGTCTTACAGAAAATTGGAATAGGTGGCCTCTACTTCAATCTGGTAAAAGCTATTTATGAAAACCCAACCGCTATAATAATCCTAAATGGGAAAATCTGAAATCTTTTACTCTTAGATCTGGTACAAGACAAGGATGTCCTCTATCACCACACCTATTCAATATAGTTCTGCAATCATTAGCTAGAGCCATTGCAAAAGATAAAGAAATAAAGGGAATCAAAATAGGTAAAGAAGAAGTTAAATTATCATTCTTTGAACATGACATGGTACTTTACTTGGAAGACCCAAAAAACTCCACCAAGAAGATACTAGAATTAATACCGAAATTCAGTAGCATAGTACGTTATAAAGTCAATACCCAAAAGTTGATAGCATTCCTCTAAACACACAACAAACACAGTGAGAGGGAAATTATTGTTGTTTTTTTTTTTCGGAACCTGGGATTGAACTCAGGCTGTTGCGCTTGCCAGGGAAGCACACATTCCACTGAGCCATCTCCCAGGCCCCAAATTATTGAAACAATACGTTTTGTAATAGCACCAAGGAAAATGAAATACCTTGGAATTAATCTCACTAAAGACGTGAAAGATCTTTTCAAGGAAAATTACAATATTCTGAAAAAAGAGATTGTAGAGGATTTCGGAAAATGGGAAGATATTCCATGCTCCTGGATAGGAAGAACCAACATTCTGAAGATGGCCATACTCCTAAAATTGCTGTACAGATTTAATGCAATCCCTACTAGACTACCAGCAAAATACCTTACAGTTGTAGAGATATCATTCCTAAAATTAATTTGGAACCAGCAAACACCTAGAATAGCAAAGACAATCCTGGGCAATAAAGACAAGGCAGGAGGCATTACAATTCCTGACTTGAAATCATACTACAAGGCTACTGTTATAACATCAGCATGGTACTGGCAACAAAATAGACCTGAGCATCAGTGGAATAGATGAGAAGATGCTGAATCTCCTACGAACACACTCAGCCTCCTTATCTTTGAAAAAGGGGTCAAATATATTCACTGGTAGAAAGATAGCCTCTTTACCAAATGGTCCTGGAAAAACTGGCTCTCCTCATGGTGAAAATTAAAACTTGAACTAGGTCTGTCACAATGCACTAAACTAAAGTCAAAATGGATTAAAGATCTAAACATTAAAGCAGAGACACTAAATCTCCTGGAAGAGAATGTAGGAGAAACTCTTGAAGACATAGGGGCAGACAAAGAGTTCATGAACAACAATCAAATCCTATGGGAAATAGATGAAAGAATTAACAAATTGCTCCTGCTCTTACTGAGTTTTCTCACGTGAAAAAGTTACCAACAAAGCTAAAAGATAACCCACAAACGTGGAAAAAATCTTGACAAATAAGTACTCAGACAAAGGTCTGCTCTCTAGAATTTATGAAGAACTAAAAAACTCTAAGGCCCCAAAATTTAAAGACACAATCCAGAAATGGGCATCTGAGATGAACACATGTTTCTCAGAAGATGAAATTAAAGATGCAAATAAATATATGAAAAAAATGCTCCACATCACTAGCCATCCGCGAAATGCAAATTAAAACAACATTGAGATATCATCTCACCTCAGAAAGAATGGCTATCATAAAGAAATCACCCAACAACAAATGTTGGAGAGGTTGTGAAGAAAAAGGAACATTTCTCCACTGCTGGTGGGAATGTAGACTGGTGCAACCATTATGGAAATCAGTGTGCAGACTCCTTAGAAAACTTAGACTGGAAATGTCATTTAAACCAGCTATTCCTCTACTAGGAATTTTCCCAGAGGATCTGAAAACATCATATCATATGGATATATATGCGCCTATGTTTATAGCAGCACAATTTTTGACAGCCAAATCTTGGAAACAACCAAGATGCCCATCACCTGAGGAATGGATGAGTATGTGGTCTATTTTAGAAAGTAACCCATGTGCAGCTGATAAAAATGTGTACTTATCTGTGTTTGGGTGGAACACTCTTTACATGTCCACCAAGTCCATCTGTTTCAAGCTCTGGTTTAGTTCTGTTATTTCTTTGCTAATTTTTTGTCTGGTTGACCTATCTTTTTGGGATAAGAGGGTGTTAATGTCTCCTGTTAAAATTGTGGTATTAGATATTAGATTTTTCATGTCCATTAAAATTTGCTTTATATAGTTGGGTGTTCCCGTGTTTGATACATACATATTTATGAGTGTTACCTCTTCCTCTTGAATTTTTCCCCTAACCAATATATAGTGGCCTTGTTTATTTCACTTGATCATTCTTCGTTTGAAGTTGAGACTGTCTGAGAAAAGGATTGCTACCCCTGCTTATTTGTGAAATGCAGGGCATGTAATATTGTGTGCCATCCTTTGACTTTCAGCCTATGGATATCTTTATGATTTAAATGTGTTTCCTGTATACAGCATATTGTTGGATTTGTGTCCTAATCCACTGTGCCAGTCTATTTCTCTTTATTGGTGAAATGATTCCATTTATATTGATAGTTAGATTTAAGATTTATTGCCTTATGATTGACATTTTATTTACCTGTTGTCGTTTTCTCCTTTTTCTCCTGTGTTTAATTGCTTGCCCTATGTAGTTGTTTGCTTCTGATCTCATTTCTGGAGTTCTGATCATTTTGGTCCCTCTCTAGAAAATCTTTCAGTAGTGTGTTTAGTGTTGGCTTTGTCATCATGAAATTCTTTAACTGTTCTTTGTCATGGAAGTAATTCACTTCTTCAAATTTGAAAAAGTTTTGCAGGTTATATTAATCTGGGCTGGAATGTGTTTTCATAGAGGACTTCCAGTATTCTACTCCATACTCTTCTTGCCTTCATGATTTGTGAGAAGTTGGCCATAGTTCTGATGGATTTTCCTTTGAATGTGATCTGCTTCTTTTCTCTAGTGGCCTTCAGTATATTATTCTTGTGTTGAGTTTCCGGGTTCTTGACTATTATATGTCTTGGTGTGTTTTTAATTGGGTTGAGGTTACTTGGCTTTCTGCATGCTTCAGTTGCCTGAATGTGAGATTGTTTCTTCATGTTTCAGAAATTTTCTGCTAGTACTTCTGCCCAGATTTTTTTAATGTCATTTGTATTGACTCCTTCTTTCTCATTGATGCCTATTCATTTCACATTGTTCATCTTTGCATCATCTTGCAGGTTATGGATTACTTTTTCCTGCATCCTAGTTGTTTTTAAGGGATCCTTTCTTACCTTTTCACTAGCTGCACCTGTATCTTCAATATCTGAAACTCTGTCTTCACTTTCACTTAAATGGCTTTGCAAGCTTGTGATTGAGATTTTAAATTCCTCTCTATCTCTGACTGTGTTTCATGCGATCTCTTTCTTTCCTGTATTGCCCATTCAAGGATTCCATCATTTTTCTAATCTCCTCTATTTTTTTTATCAATGTCTTCTTTAAATGCAGTTATTAATTCTTTTACTGCATTTTTTATATTTAGTTTCCTCCCTATGTTTCTGTAGCTGATTCTTTACCTCAGATGCTATGAGATTCGAAAATTCTTTTCTTATTTCAGAAAATTCCGCTGTGAGTTCTTCTCTGACTTTCTCCTCTTGCTTATTTACTATGGACGCTATTAATTCATACATTTGAGCTGATATAGTGTCCTCTGCACTTGTTCTGTGTGGGCATTGGATTTCCTCAATACATTTCTGCATTTGATTCTTTACTGCAGATTTTATTAATTCAGGGATTTTTTTTTTTTTTTTTTTGTTTCCTATCTGAATTCCTCTATACCTTTCTGCAGCTGTTTCTTTATTTCAGAAGCCATTGATTCATTGATTTCAGCTGTGTGATTTTCAATTTGCTCTGTGTTAGTGTCCTCTGCACTTTTTATGGGTGTGCTTGGGTTCTTACATTGCATTTTGCTGCTTCTTGTTGTCATTTTGTGTAGCACTATCTTCTGACCTTTGCTGTAGATCTTTGGTGCAGTTATAACCTTAGCAGCTACTGAAGTTCAGGTGCAGATTTACAAAGTTTGGATATATCCAGCTGTGCCTGGCTTGGGTCTGGCTGCTGTGCTCAGCTCCTTCCTGCTGCTTCCCTTGGGCAAGAACCTGTTGTGACCCTTTGACTGGATGTTCTGCTCCTGGACTAGCTGGGTCGTTCTCTCCCCTACACTCTCTGCAGGGATTGCAGCTGCACGGTTTCAAGCCAGGCCTGTATACCAGGTGTGAGCTGATTCTGGAGGGGACAAGGTGGAGTAGGTTGGAGAGGCAGCTCTCCCACACACTCACTGGGCCTGGTTTAGGGATGGATCTGGGGGTTCCGGCAATGCCACCAAAATTTCTACTCAGTGGGTGGTGTTGCGGGGGGACTACAGAGTTTTGGGGGGCATGCCAAGGGTGTAAAAGAGGTTCTCACCCACACTGAACCTGGGCTGGGACTGGTAGGTCCCGCAGGCACAGTGTAGCAGGAAACTCTTCCACACACTCACTGTGCCTGGGTTAGGACTGGATCTAGGGGTTTTAGAACACGTCAAAAATTCCTACGTGGCAGGCAGGGTGTGGGAGGTGCTGTGGAGTGGTCGGGGTTCCACAAGCAGGTGGAAGAGGGTCTCACCCACTTTGTGCCTAGGCTGTGATGGCAGGTCCTGCTGGCGCAGTGTAGCCTGAATCTGTCCCACACGCTCACTGGGCCTGGATTAGGACTGGATCTCCTGCATTTGATTATTTACTTCAAATTCTCTTAATTCAGAAATTTGTTTCTTTATTTCAATGGTTAATTCTGATCTGAGTTCTTCTCTAACTTTCTTCTGCTATTTGTTTTCTTCAGACGCTAGTAATTCAGAGATTTCTTTCTTTATTTCAGAGATTAATTCTGATCTGTGTTCCTCTATACCTTTCTGCTGTTGTTTCTTTACTTCATATGCTATTAATTCATGCATTTTAGCTGAGCTAGTGTCCTCTGTATTCCTTCTTGGTGGCCTCGAGGTCTGAGATAGTGTTTTGCTCCTTCTCTTTGTCATTTCATATAGTATTGACATCTGACATTTGGTGTAGAGCACTGGTGCAGTTATAACCTTATCACTTAGTGAAATTCATTTGCAAATCTATTAAGTTTGAGTTTATCCAGTTGTGTCTGGCTGGGTCTAGTTGTTGTGCTAGCTCCTTCCTGCTGCAACCCTTGGAAGTGAACCATTTTTGGCCTTCTGGCACAACAGTGAACCTGTTGTGCTCCTCTGTTGTGCCCCTGGCTCAGGGATTGCAGGGGATTGCAGAAGCTTTTCCACACACTAGCAGGGCCTGGGCTTGGGCTGGGTCTGGTGGGTCCCAAGGGCACTGCAGAGGGTCTCACTCACCAGTTGTGCCTGGGTTTGGTCCGGAGATTTCCTGCAGGCACACCAGCGCAGGAAGCTTTCCCACCCTCTCCCCATGTCTGGGCTTGAGCTGTATCTGGCGTGTCCCAAATGCGCAGCAGAACTTGTCACTCACTGGGCTAGCTTGGGGGTGGGGTGTCCAGATGTGTCCTGTGTGTGCATCAGAGGGTCTCACTCTCATGGTGTGCCTGTGTTTTGAAGTATTAAAGTTTAAATGATCAGCCTTGAACAATCTGAGAATGACCTTTATTCTCAGTGAAGTTTGATTTTGAGGACTTGTCTGTACATGAATTTCCAAATACAGCTGGAAACTGAAAGCTGAACAAAGACTCTCATTTTCAGTACAATACTTTCTTTAGAATCACAAACTGCAATATCAGCTTGCCCACAAAAGGACAAGGCCAGTGGTACTTAAGAGTAAGGTTAAGTTTATTTATTTATTTATTTTTTGTATTTTAGGGAAGGGTCTACAGGGTGTTCAGGGCCTCACTACTAGATTAGACTTATAGTGATCCACCTGTTTACAGCCTCCCAAGTGCTGGGATTACAGGCACATGCCACCATGACCGGTCTCAGTTGCTATTTCAGCATGCCCTGGGGGCAAGGCTGGGACAGCAGGCCCAAAGATTGAACCCCCACCTCCTTTAATCCGCTGAGCTATTTGGCTGGCCCTAGTAAGATAAATTTTGTCCTTGATATGACACCTAGCAACACTGAGGGGATTGAATACAGAACTTCCAGTATGCTTGTTGGACAGGCACTCTGATAATGAGCCACATACCTATCCCTGGATTCATTTTTATTGTTACAATGAGGTGGGGTAATGATATTGCATGTAAGGAGTAGAGACAGAGAAGCTAGTAAACTCCTTATAATGAACAAGACCATGACTCAAATGTCGAGTGCTAATTTTAAGAAAACTTAGTCCAGACCCCCCAAAAAATGATAAAGTCTTGTGGTTAATTGTCAATTTGAGTGAAACACCAAGCTGCATTGAGTCAGCATGGTTCTGAGCATGAAAGACCCACTTTAAGTGGGATTTCTGTCAGAACAGTATAAAAAGGAGAACAGGAGAGAAGGTTTCAGTTGATCTTCCTTGGAAGAGCTTCATTGTGACTGTTTTTCTTCAGAGGTATTTCAGTGTTTTTTCTTCAAAGAGCTTTGGCTCTTTGGTTTTCTTTCTTTTGGGTATCTTCAGTCCTTATCTTCATCTTAGACATGGGTTTCCTGGCTTCCAGCACAGATCCCTCAGCCTTCTGGCACAAATCCTTCAGCATTTTGGCACAAACGCTTCAACTTCCAATACTGACCCTTGGGTCTTTTCAGCGCAGATTCCCCACCCCCCCACCCCCACCAGTGAATCTTTCAGCCTCATGATATGAGTTTGCTTGGAACATTGCCCTCAGCTGCAAGTCCTCAACAAGTTCGGTTGAGTCTCTAGTGTACAAACTGATTTTTTTTACTCTTCCACATCTGATTTTAGTAAGCATTTACTAACACAGAAGGGAAAGTCTATTGAGTTTTTTCCTTGCTAATTGTATTTGTTTATTTATTTATTTTTGAGATAGTGTTTTGCTATGTTGTCTAGGCTTTGAATTTGTTCTGGGACTTGGTTTGATTGTCCTTAAGGCTGAAATAAGGAACTTAACCCACCATTTTAAAATAAGTTTTTAGGTTCACTGACTCCTATTGCAGAAAAATAATTTTCAGGTGCATCAGCAAAAGAAGCATGAGAATTTTTTTTTTAGAAGTAAAGATATGGAAACAGGTAGTCTTTAGTGTCAAAGGAAAATACTCCATTTCCTAAGGATCCCTGTTTTTGTAAAATCCTATTTTATAAAATATATGTGTGCTTGTTTCACTGTTTCTTTAAAAAGTGAGACAAAAGGCTGTATGACTATTTATCTGCCATAAAACTCTATAAGAAATGCTTTACACATCATAGAATTTACTCTTTCTAGCAACCATGACCTCATTAAACTATCCAATTGTGTTTGATTGTGAAGCTAAGCTTCTACTTATTGAGTAGGACCCAGTGATGACAGTGCATCAGGGATAAAATGTGAGTGAATTGCTACTCAGCATGCTTGTTTGCTTTTGGCTGCACAGTTTTCTGCAGAACTAAAGTTTGCCTTGCTGAGAAAATTTTGAAACTTTCTTGAGGACTATCAAACTTTTTCTTTCAAATTTTGTGAAAATGGAGAATTTATGACCAATAATTTAGCACCCAATGTTGGGACATCCACTCAGAGGGGTGCCTAGACCCATTTACCCCAGGTGGACACACATATACAGCCCTGTTGAGGTAGCCTCTGGGTTCTCAAGTGATTGGTATCCTTTGAACTGCCGAGGACTGCTACCAAATAAAAAAGCTGTCAGTAATGTGGGACTAGGTGCCAACAAGCACTGGTGACCAGGCAACTCTGTTTACAGAGAAAAAGAAACATCACAAACAGTGGCAAAGTACTTATTTTGTGGTTGGGTCATCTCAGGGATTGTATGAGGTTGGTTGAGTGTCTCAGTTACATTTCTCTCATTGCTGGGAAAAAATACCAAACATCCAAAATGAAGGAATAAAAGTTTTATTTAGCTCACAGTTAGTGGAGGGTTGAGTCCATACTCAGCTGGCTCCAAGGCAGAGTGGCAGAGCGAAGAGGGCAGCCTTTCATTGTCACAGAAAACAACAAAGAGCAAAGGAAGGGGCAGCAGCTATGGCTCCCAGCAAGCCTCTCTCCTCTCCTTACATTGTAACGCAAATTACCCACCCCAGGGCAGGGTGGGTATCTGCATTACAATGTGATTACCCAGAACTCACATCCATAATCCCAGCACTGGATCATGAATTAATCACTGACTCTAGAAGCTGCCCAATTGGCTACATGAGGCTTTGGGTGGGCACTTGGATACAAATCATAATACTAAAAGATGTCTCAGACATGAAGCAAATGTAGGATCTTGATCCATATTTCTGTACACATGTGGGTGACTGAACAGTCATACGGGAGAGTCAGTCAGAGGACAATGCATTTGTACTAGGTTGCAAGAAAACTCAGTTTCAGAGGTATTGATCCTCTAAAGAAACCTTATACTTGGAAAATCCAAGATGAGTAATAATCAAGAGTTCCAATGAAAAATGAACTACAAATAAAACCCTTCCATATAGCCCTTTGTCTCAAATTCTCTAGTATTGGAGTAATAGTGAGAGAAGTTAAAAAAAGAAACAAAAATGGTAAAATATTATCATTTCATCAGGACCCAGGAACCCACACACAGCCCTTCTCTTTTTGGCTGAAATTTGGGTCTGATGAGGATTGTGTCTATCAATTTTTAATTGAAGATATAAATGTTAAAAGTTCTGTTTTCCAAGAAGAGACTGATTATACCCTGCACTGGATGTGGGACCTAGTTTTATTTGCTGTAAAAACTGGGAAACAGGGGAAAGAAAGCGTAACCAATGGGATTCCCTCACCTGTCCATTGCCTCTATACAACCAGGGTTGGGTTTCACCAGAACAAAAAGATCACACTTGGTAGGAGCCAGCTCCAAATGAATGTGAACTGTTTGCCATGCCTTCTTCCACAGCCTCTGTTTTACATCAGTATGAGGACATGACTGCCAGGATCCTGCTGCCACCATCATGGTCTGAGCTGCCTGTAGTAGCCTCAGCACCCCACTCCAGATAAGAGGAAGCCACAGGCATTATATTCTCTTGGAAAAGTTCCTCTTGAGGGGGTATTTGGTTTGTTAGTGTTCTCTTAACTAATTCCAAAGTATGGAGTTTAGAAAGAGAATTGAAGACCCTACTGGAAGATCCCAATGGGGTGGCTGACAAATTAGAGCAATTTTTAGTCCCACAATTATACACCTGGATTAAACTGATGTGCATCTTATGAATCCTATTCTCTAGAGAGGAAAAAAGTCATGATTAGAAGAGCAGCAATGGATGCTTGCAAATGAGAGAATCCAGCTGGCCCAAGAATGTTACCTGCAGATGTTGAATTTCCCAACCAGTAATCCCTATGGGATAATAACAGTGCAGACCACCAGGAACACATGAAAGAACTAAGAAACTTGATTATAAAAGGAATAAAGGAGTAGTTCCCCAATTTCAAAATATTGCTAAGGCTTTTAATATCATCCAACAGAGAAAGGAAGAAGGACCTTCTGAATTTCTTAATAAATTAAAAGACCAAATGCGGAAATATTACAGGCAAAAATCTCAAAGACCCCCGTGGTCAAGGCATGGTAAGGCTCCATTTTGTTGTCAATAACTGGCCAGATCTCTCTAGAAAATGTGAAAAATTTGAGGATTGGAAAGACAAGAAACAAGAGAAGTTACTGAGGGAAGCACAGACAGCATAGTTGACAAGAGATGAAAAAAAGAAAAAAGCAAAAAACTAAAACTATGCTATCATGGAGTGGATAAACAAAACAAATTCTCACTCTGGTTTGCACAAGGCAAACTTTCATAATAGAGTCATCATAAAGCGTGCTTGAGCTGAGATCCACCATAAGGGAAAAGGGAAAACATTTTATGAATATGGGGAAAAGAGATAATTTAAAATGGTATGTTTAAAATGCAAGAGGGAAGAAAATATGATCCTCCTCATGACTTTTCATGAATAAGGTGGTCAGGGGATCTTCTATTTTGATGATTTCTACCAAAAGCCCCTGGCAAATTTAGAGGTAGCAACTAAGAGAAAAGAAACTACTGTTTCTGTTGACTCCTCACTTTGGGGTTGTCTTTTTGGAATACATTGCTCTTCAGAGTGACTTTTAATATCTGGAGTAAAAGGGGAAGAATTTGTGACTTCTGTCTTTGAAGGAACATTGGTTACATTTCAAAACTGAATAGCTCAGACAAGGTTCCTCCTTATTCTTGAGGCATGAATAAATATCCTAGGCAGAGATTTATTGTATAAGTTAAGGATAGGCCTAAATATTATCAAATGGGAGATCCAAAGCTTGCTTCCAAGTCTTGTAATGAAAAAATTCTCCCTGAAGTTTGTAAAGAACTGGAGTGACAGGAACAGAGGTGGATTAAATATTGACCCAATTCATATTTAACTAAAAAATATGTGGGAAATGGTCAGGATAAAAACAATACCCAGTATCTCTAGAAGGAAGTTAGAACTAAAAACCTATCACAGAGTGACTCAAAAAAGAGAGTTCTTGAGTCTTTTATGTTCCCTTTTAATACTTCAATGCTGCCAGTAAAAAATCCCATGGTGGGGGCCTGGGAGATGGCCCAGTGGAATAAGTGCTACCCTGGCAAGAGCAAGGGCCTGAGTTCAATCCCTGTTCTGCCCCCCAAAAATATATAAATAAAAATCCAATGGCTCTTATTGATAATACAGGACCAGAGAACAGAAAATCAGATAATCCAGTACACATCCTGTGATCCCAAACCTTTACATTCTGCTTAGCAAAATTTCCTATGATAAGTGGTTTATTGCTATAGATTGAGACTGGGTATGGTGGTGTGTGCCTCTAATCCCAGCACTTGGGAGGCTGTAAACAGGAGAATAACTACGAGTTTCATCTAGTAGTGAGACCTTGAACACCCAATAGACCTTTCTATAAAAATACAAAAAAGGTTGTCTGTTGTGCTTTCTCCTTTGATAAAGACAGTAAAGACATGTTTACTTTTGAATGGGAGTGTCCCCAGATCAGAAAGAAATAATAACATTAATGAACTTTTCTTCCATAAGGCTTCACTGATTCATCTAACTTATTTAGCCAGATCTTAGAATAAGTCCTGGAGAAATTGACTCTACCTCACCAAATTAAGTTAACTCAACATATGAATGATTTGATGTTGTTTGGTACTCTTAAAGGGGGAAATGACAGATTGCATTATCAGCCTACTCAATTCTCTAGACTTTCAGGGGCTAAGAGTTTCTAGGACTAAATCACATCTGTTTAAAATTAAGTTCAGTACCTGAGGCACTTAATTAGCAAAGGAAAATAATGACTGGATTACAAGTGAGTGGAGGACATTACTAATATTCCCAGCACAAGAAATAAATTAGAAAGGTTTAGGAATTCATTGAGTATTGCTGACTGGTTAGATTTTATGCCCTAAAAACTAAAGGCTTGTATCTTAAATTATTAGGGGAGGAACCTGATCTCTTTCTCTGAAAGCTGGAAGAAATCCAATTGGTAAACAACTCAAACAGTCCCCCATCACTACCCCAGTCCTGCCATTACACTCATTAAAAAAATAACCTTGTATATATATTTTTAAAGTAAATAAGGGAAGAGCCCTTGGAGTCTTAACTCAAGAGACAAATGGTGGGGGACCTACTGGTTCCAGCCCAGGTGTAGCGAGGGAGAGACCCACTTCCACCCCCTTGGGAAGCCCCCCAACACTCTGCAGCACCGCCCCCACACCATCAGCCAAGAAGGAATTTCTGCCACGTTCCAGAAACCCCCCAGACCCAGTCCTAGCCCAGGCCCGGTGAGCGTGTGGGAGAGCTTCCAGCTACCCTGAGCCAGCGGGATCTGCCATCCCAGCCCAGGAACAGTGTGGGCAAGAACCTCTTCCACGCACTTGTAACGCCCCCCAGCCAATCCACAGCACCTCCCTTACACTGCCCACCAAGAAGGTATTTCTGCCGTGTTCCAGGAACTCCAAGACTCAGTCCTAGCCCAGGCCCAGTGAGTATGTAGGAGAGCTTCCGCCTACCCTGTGCTGGCATGACCTATTGGTCCCAGCATAGGTGCAGCATGGGTGACACCCTCTTGGGATGCCCCCATCACTCCTTACTACCATGCAAACACGCTGCTCAGAGTAGGAATATCAGTCACGTTCTGGGAACCCTTAGATCCAGTCCTAGTCCAGGCCCAGTGAGTGTGTGGGAGAGGTGCCTCTCGCCCCTACTCCACCTTGTTCCCTGCAGACTCAACTCAGGCCAGGCATACAGGCCTGGGATGAAACACTGCAGCTGCAATCCCTGCAGAGGGTGTAGAGGAGAGAATCACCCAGCTAGTCCCAGAGCAAAACATCTTCCCAGAGGGGCACAAAAGATTCACCCCCAAGGGCAACAGCAGGAAGAAGCTGAGCACAGCAACCAGTCTCAAGACAGGCACAACTGGATAAATCCAAACTTTGTAGATCTGCACCTGAATTTCAGTAGGTGCTCAGGTTATAACTTCACCAAAGCACTACAACAAAGGTCAGAGGACAGTGCTACACAAAATGACAACAAGAAGCAGCAAAATGCAATCTCAGAACCCAAGACCACCCATAACAAGTGCAGAAGACATGAACGCAGAACAAATTGAGAATCACACAACTGAAAACAATGAATCAATGGCTTCTGAAATAAAGAAACAGCTGCAGAAAGGTATAGAGGAAATCATATTGGAAATAAAAAAAGAAATCCCTGAACTAATAACATCTGCAGTAAATAATCAACTGCAGAAACATATGGAGGAAACCCAATGCTCACCGAAAAAAGTGCAGAGGACACTACCTCAGCTCAAATGTATGAATTAATAGTGTCAATAGTAAATAAGCAACAGCACAAAGTCATAGAGGAAATCAGAGTGGGATTCTTTTCAACTCAAATGCAAAAATTAATAGGGTCGATAGTACATAAGCAACAGCAGAAAGTTATAGAGGAACACAGAGCAGAATTCTTTTCTGAAATAAAAAAATAATTCTCAGAACTCATAGCATCTGAACTAAATAAGCAATTACAGAAACATAGAGAGGAAACCCAATCTGAAAAAAAAACTGCAGCAAAAGAATTAATAACTGATTCTAAAGAAAACATTGATTAAAAAAATAGAGGAGATTAGAAAAATGATGGATTCCTTGAATGAACAATACAGGAAAGAAATAGATCGCATGAAGCACAGCCAAAGAAATATAGAGGAATTTAAAATGTTAATCACAAGCTTGCAAAACCGTTTAAGTAAAATGAAGACAGAGTTACAAATCTTGAAGATGCCGGTGCAGCTAGTGAAAAGAGAAGAAAGGATCTCTTAAAATCAACTAGGCTGCAGGAAAAAAATAATCCATCACCTGCAAGATGATGCAAAGATGAACAATATGAGACTAATAGGCATCAATGAGAAAGAAGGAGGCAATACAAATGACATTAAAAACATATGGGCAGAAGTACTAGCAGAAAACTTCCCAAATATGATGAAAAAATCTGACATCCAGGTAATCGAGGCATAGAGAAGGCCAAGTAACCTCAACCCAATTAAAAACACACCGAAACATATAATAGTCAAGATCCCAGAAATTTAATACAAGAATAACGTACTGAAAGCTGCTAGAGAAAAGAAGCAGATCACATTCAAAGGAAAACCCATCAGAATTACGGCTGAGTTCTCTTCACAAACCATGAAGGTAAGAAGAGCATGGAGCAGAGTACTTCAAGTCTTCTATGAAAGCAAACTCCAGCCCAGACTAGTATACCCTGCAAAACTCTCTTTCAAATTTCATGGAGAAGTGAAATACTTTCATTAAAAAGAACAGATAAAGAATTTCATGATGACAAATCCCACCCTACACAGGTTAATGAAAGATGTTCTAGAGAGGGACCAAAATGATCAGAACTCCACGAATGTGATCAGAAGCAACCAACTAAAGAGGTCAAGCACTTAAACACAGGAGAAAAAAGAGCAAATGACAACAGGTAAATAACATGTCAATCGTAAATCAATTCATCTCAATTCTAACCATCAATGTAAATGGACTCAATTCACCAACTAAGAGAAATAGACTGGCACAGTGGATTAGGAAACAAAATGCAATAATATGCTGTATACAAGAAACACATTTACCTGATAAAGATATTCATAGGCTGAAAGTCAAAGGATGGAACACAGTACTACATGCCCCAGCACCTCAGAAAAAAGAATGGGTATAAATCCTTTTCTCAGACAGTTTCAACTTCAAACCAACAATGATCAAGTGAAATAAACAAGGTCACTATATACTGGTTAGGGGAAAAACTCAAGAGGAAGAGGTAATACTCATAAATATGTATGTACCAAATACAGGAGCACCCAACTATATAAAGCAAATCTTAATGGACATGAAAAATCTAATATCCAATACCACAATCTTAACAGGAGACCTTAACACCCCCTTATCCACAAAAGATAGATCAAGCAGACAAAACTTAGCAAAACAATAACAGAACGGAACAATAGCTTCAAATAAATGGACTTCGTTTACATATACAGAGTGTTCCATGCAAACATAACTGAATACACAGTTTTCTCAGTTGCACATGGGTCATTTTCTAAAATAGACCACATACTGGTCCATAGGTCATGCTTAAGTATATGTAAGAAAACACAAATTATCCCATGTACCTTATCTGACCACAGTGCAATGAAACTGGAAATAAATGACACAAGAAACCAGAAAAAGTCATTAAGTACACGGAAATTAAATGACACCCTACTCAGCAACCAATGGGTCACAGGTGAAATTAAACAAGAAGTTCAACAATATCTACAATTTAATGAAAATTCAAGCACAACTTATCAGAATTGATGGGATATGAAGAAAGCAGTTCTCAGAGGGAAATTCATAGCTGTGAACTCACAGATTATGGAAAAAGAACGGGAACAAACAAATACCCTAATGCTGCAACTTCAACAGCTAGAAAAGGAAGAGCAAACCAAACTCAGAGCCCAAAGACGGGAAGAAATCATAAAGATTGGAGCAGAAATTAATTTAATTGAGAGGTAGAAAACAATTCAAAGAATTAAGAAAGCAAAAAGCTGGTTCTTCTAAAGATTAAATAAAATCGATAAACGCATAGTTAACCTTATCAAAAAGAGGAAAGAAAAAATTCAAATACAAGCAATAAGGAATGAAAAGGGTGTAATTACCACACACCCAGTTGATATTTAGAAGATTATCAGTAGTAACTTTGAGAACGTTTACTCTCATAGAATAGAAGACACAGAAGAAATGGACAGATTCCTAGAAAGGTACAAATTGTTACAACTGAGTCGACTAGATATAACCATTCTCAATAGCCCAAAAACAGCCAATGAAATACGAGATGTAATAAAAACCTATCAGAAAAGAAAAGTCCAAGTCTGGATGGATTCAAAGCCGAATTCTACAAGAAATTTACAGAAGATGTAGTCCCTATACTCCTCAAATTTTTGCATGAATTTGAAAAGGAAAGCTCCTTGGGCGATGGCTGAGTGGAATAAGATTTCCCTGCCAAGCACAAGGGCCTGAGTTCAATGCCCAGTTCCACAAATAAAAAAAAAGAATTTGAAAAGGAAGCTATCCTCCCCACATGATTCCTGGAGACAAGTATTACACTGATTGCACAACCAGGGAAAGATGCAACTAAGATAGGGTACTACAGGTCAATATCCCCCTTGAACATAGATGACAAGATCCTCAGTAAAATCCTAGCAAATAGACTACAGCAAATCAACAGGAAAATCATAAACGATGACCTTTTAGGATTCATCCCAAGGATGCAAGGATGGTTCAATATTCGAAAATCTATAAATGTAATACACTATATCAACAGAGCAGAAAGTGAAAACCACACGAACATCTCCATTGACAGAAAAAAGGCTTTTCACAAAATCCAACACTCATTCATGTTCAAAGTCCTACAGAAAATTGGAATAGATGGCCTCTACTGCAATCTGGTGAAAGCCGTTTAAGTAACCCAATGTTTTACATAATCCTAAATGGGGAAAACCTGAAATTTTTTACTCTTATATCTGGTACAAGAGAATTATGTCTCTATCACTACTCCTATTCAATATAGTTCAGGAATCATTAGCTGCAGCCCCTAGACAATAGAGAGAAATAAAAGGAATAACAATAGGTAAAGAAGAAGTTAAACTATCTTTTTTTTCAGAACTGGGGATTGAACTCAGGCCCTTGCGCTTGCCAGGGACGCGCTTATTCCACTGAGCCATCTCCCCGGCCCAAACTATAATTGCAAAAGACATGACACTTTACTTGGAAGACCCAAAAAACTCCACCAAGAAGCTACTAGAATTAATAGAGAAACTCTGTAGCATAGCAGGTTATAAAGTGAATATTCAAAAGTCAGTAGCATTCCTCTACACAGACAACAAACACACTGAGAGGGAAATTATAGAAACAATGCCTTTTACAATACACCGAAGAAAATGAAATACCTTGTAATTCATCTAACTAAAGAAGTCAAAGATCTTTTCAAGAAAAATTAAGGTACTCTGAAAAAAGAGATTGTAGAGGATTTCAGAAAATGGAAAAATATTCCATGCTCCTGGATAGGAAGAACCAATATTGTGAAGATGGATATACTCTCAAAATTGCTGTACAGATTTAATGCAATCCCTATCAGACTACCACCAACATAGCTCACAGAGCTAGAGAAATCATTTCTAAAATTTATCTGGAACCAGAATAAACCTAGAATAGCAAAGGCAATCCTGGGCAATAAAGACAAGGCAGGAGGTATTACAATTCCTGACTTGAAATTATAATACAAAGCTACTGTGATAAAATCAGCATGGCACTGGCAAGAAAATAGATCTGAGGATCAATGCAATAGATAAGAAGACGTTGAGCCCCTATGAACACACTCAGCCACCTTATCTTTGACAAACAGGCCAAACACTCACTGGAAGAAAAATAGCCTCTTTAACAAATGGTGCTCGAAAAACTGGCTCTCTACATGCTGAAAACTCAAACTTGAGCCAGGTCTATCACCATGCACTAAACTAAAGTCAAAATGGATTAAAGATCTAAACATTAAAGCAGAGACACTAAATCTCCTGGAAGAGAAAGTGGGAGGAACTCTTGAAGACATAGGGTTAGGCAAAGGGTTCATGGACAGAAATCAAATCGCACGGGAAACAGTTGAAAGAATTAACAACTGGCACCTCCTCTTATTCAGAAGTTTCTTCACGTCAAAAGAAATTACCAACAAAGTGAAAAGGCAACCCACAAATTTGGAAAAAATCATGACAAAGAAGTACTCAGACAAAGGTCTGCTCTCTAGAATCTATAAAGAAGTAAAAAACACTAGGTTCTCATAATTTAAAGACACAGTCCAGGAATGGGTATCTGTGATGAACACATGCTTCTCAGAAGATGCAATTAAAAAGCGAATAAATATATGATAAAATGTTCCACATCACTCGCCATCCGCGAAATGCAAATTAAAACAACTTTGAGATATCATCTCACCCCAGAAAAATGGCTATCGTAAAGAATTCACCCAACAACAAATGTTGGAGAGGCTGTGGGGAAAAAGGAACCCTTCTCCACTGATCTTGGGAATGTAGCCTAGTTCAACCATTATGGAAATGAGTGGGGAGACTCCTTAAAAATTTTGGACTGGAAATCCCATTTAAACCAGCTATTCCTCTACTGGGAATTTTCCTGGAGGATCTGAAAATATCATATCACAGGGAGATATGTGTCCCTATGTTTACAGCAGCGCAATTTGTGATAGCCAAATCTTGGAAACAAACAAGTTGCTCATCACCTGAGGAATGGTAGAAAAAAGATGTGGCATTTTCACACAATGGTGTATTATTCAGGTATTAAGAATGATAAACTCGAAGCCTTATATTGAAGTGGATGCCACTTGATCATATACTCATAAGTGAAATAAACCAGACACACATGTGTAAATATCGTATAGTCTCCTCAGTATAAGGACTCAAAAGAAGAAATACAAATAGAAAGATATAATACAAGTAAAAGGAAAGCAGGATCTCAAGGACTACCTGATCAAGAGAGGGAAAGGAGAAGAGTGAGGAAGCATGACAGTTACATGTCATACAGTTATATGTATAATGGGTAAGGCAATGATCCTGAGAATCTCCGGAAGATTTTTTAATCTAGTAGTTAATTGGAAAGATTCTCACCCTGACTAACTATATATACTGACACCTGTGAACTAAGAGACTGCACTGCAGATGGTAATTTCTAATAGTAGTTTCATTCTTGGAGAGCCTGTCATTCTGGTCTTCTGAATATGGGCTGCTTGTCATGACATGCCAGTTGCTGCTATGATGTCTCTCAGGTAGGTGGTTGTTCAAGAAGAAGGAGATGGTGAAGGAAAGCAAGAGAGAGGAAAAGGAAAATTGTGGGACTGTCCTGCTTCAGGGTTGTATATGGTGAGATTTTTGGACTTATGTGAAAACATGAGAAGTATATAATTCTTTATGCCTATTTTTAAAATATATTCTAATTTTTAAATGTTTTTATCATATTCTGTAGGGACTTAAAGTTCAACATATCAATACTTGATGAAACATACCTGTTCCACATTATGTCTAAGATGTTTGATATGCAGACAAATAGTGAGGTTAAGCTTAAAAGCCTAGGTTGTATGGTAATCACAATAAACTTGTCTTCAGGAGCATTAACTACCAAAGTTTGCAGATCAAAATTTGAGAAAAATGAGGGCCACAAGGAAAGCCAACATTTTTGCCCTAGCCTTCTAATGTCAGTTAAGACTGAGGACATATAAGATCTTGTATTGTAACGTCATGTAACTCAGCAGTGCCCCAGATTTTCTGATCAAGGAGATTATATGTCTAAAATGGAAAGTGATCGATGATGTAGATTGTGCCTAAGGAGAGTCACATATGGAGAAAACATTCTCTCAGACTTTCTCAGAGAACACATTAGCCAAGCAATGGCTATGTCTCATCCACATGGCTGACACTGACAAAGGTTCTACAATCTGAGTTACAGGATCTCACAATAAATCCTGAGGGGATTTCACTGACCTTAGCAGACCCAAAAGCTACAACTCTTTTTGAACAGGTGCTGCTTTACCTTGGTGTTTGTTAACTATGCAGTAGAAAAGTATAAAAACGAAGTATAAGATATAAAGCCATGGTGTTGTGTTGAGCTGTAGGGGACTCAGGCCAACAATTTCGGACATTGCCAGGGAAGCAGAAGACCCAATAGTATTATGTGCTACTGGATTGTTTTAGAATATTTTGCTGAGTTTACACATCTATAATATTAAATGGTGGACCTTAACAAAAAAAGAAAATACAGATGAATATCCATTTTGTATCTGTGTATTCAAAGTGGTTAGGATAGATATATAGTCACATTCTCTTAATGAATAGAGGGATTTATTCTAATGGTGTTTTTAAATAGGATATCAAATCTGCATCTTGTACAGCAATTAACCACTAGGAAGAATGTATGCAATGTGTTAATTATTGAAACTGTGCTACCAATTTGGTTTGAAACTGTCTCATTTTATTTGTTTCTCAATAAAGTTATGGGAATAAAAGAGACAATTTTTGGCTTACTTTCTCAATTCACTGAATCTATTAACCTAGAGTGGATAGAATGCATCCAGTCTGGCACTGTGACAGACTTATCAGTCAAGAAAAGTAGGAAATTGACTTTTGGCAGAGCCTTAATATTCAGCATACAAGAGCAATCTTCTATCACAAGCTAGAAAGATGGATACCTGACTCCTGGATATTAAAATCTGAAGCCACTTTATTAGAGAGATGTGATCTCACCCTTATTACTGATCGTACACTAAACCATGCTGAATTCCTCTTTTGTGGTGAGACATAGTATTCTGGAATACTGTTATATGGATCTCATGGACTATCATAAAAGGTTCAACCCAATGTTAGAGTAATTCCCTTCAAGCCAGATGCAGTCTTCTAGTGTATGGTTTCTCCCCAGTCCTTGAAGGAAAGAGACATAATTAATACTCCTTCAAAAACCTAGACGGTTCTTTAAAGGGCAAGACACAAAAGGATAATTATCTAGTATTCTCATTTTTTAAAAAGAAATTTAGTCTTACTTAAAGACATATTGTCCTACATGTAACAGCTATGTACAAAAAAGTTATAAAATTGTCCTTAGTTTAACAATGATAAATGAAAAACATTAATATTCTCCAGTCAAACAAGGTGTGCAATGATTTCTATGTTGTCATCTCATTAAAATTTATTTAGTACATTGTCTACAGTGTCTCACTGCACAGTGCTTGTAGTGATTCTTCCTGTTTTTCAGCCTCCCAAGCTCTGGGATTAGAGGCACATGCCACCATGCCCAGTCTCATTCTCCATCTCAATATGTCCTGGGGGCAGGGCCAGCATGGGATGCTGGAGATCAAACCCCTGGAAACTGCATCTGCCTAAGCAGGCTCCTTAAAAAACTGAGCTATCTGGCTGGCACTTGTCATCTTTTCTGTTACAACAGTGAAAGCCAAATAACTTACTGGGGTTTTAAAAAATAATTTTATTGAGAAACAAATAGCAGTGAGACAGTTTCAAAACCAATTGCTAATGTCACATAATTTCCCTAGTATAAGAACTCAAAAGAAGAAACACAAATAGAAAGGTATAATACAACTAAAAGAAAAGCAAGAACTTGGGGACTAGACAATGAAAAGAGAGCAAGGAGAAGAGCTAGAAAACATGACAGGGGCAAGCCATATAGTTATGTGTAGAAGATGAGTAAGGCAATGATCCAGAGAATCTTCAGAAGATTTTTGAATCTAGCAGTTAATTGGAAAGATTCTCACCCTGACTAACTATATATGCAGACACCTGTGAACTAAGCAACTGCACTGAAGATGGCAATATATAGTAGTAGGTTCATGCTTGGAGTGTCTGTCATTCTGGTCTTCTAAATACTGGCTGCTTGTCATGACATGCCAGTTGCTGCTGTGCTGGCTCTTGGGTAGATGATTGTTCAAAAAGAAGGGGGTGGTGAATGAAGACAGGAGACAGGAAAAGGAATGTTGTGGGACTGTCCTGCTTCAAGGTTGTATGTGGTTAGATTTTTGGACTTATGTATAAAAATAAGAAGTATATAATTCTTTATGCCTGTTTTTCCAATATATTCTAATTTTTAAATGTTTTTTCATTATATTCTGTACAGACTTAAATTTGAACATATCAATATTTGATGAAAAATACCTGTTCCATGTTATGCCTAAGATGTTTGATATTCAGACAGATAGTGAGGTTAAGCTTAACAGCCTAGGTTGTAATAACAATAAACTTCTCTTCTGGAGGGCTAACAACCTAAGCTTGCAGACCAAAATTAGAGAAAAAGGATGGGCCCAAGGAAAGCCAACATTTTGGCCCTATCCTCCCAAGGTTAATTAAGACTCAGGACATATGAGAACTTGTATTGTAACGTCATTTAACTCGGTGGTGTCCCAAATTTTCTGATCAAGGAGATTATGGGCCAAAGATGAAAGTGATTGATGATGTTATAGTGTGCCTAAGGAGAGTCACATGCAGAGAAAATATTCTCTCAGGCTTTCACAGAGAGCACAGTGGCCAAGCAATGGCCGTGACTCATCCACATGGCTGACACTCACAAAGGATCTACAATCCGAGGTACAGGATCTCAGGATAAATCCTGAGGGGATTTCACTGACCTTATCAGACCCAAAAGCTACAACTCTTGGTGCATAGGTCCTGCTTTACCTTGGTGTTAACCATCCAGTAGAAGAATATAAAGATGAATTATAATAAGTCCATAGTGTTATGTTGAGCTGTGGGGGACTCAGGTCAACAATTTCTGACATTGCTGGTGAAGCGGAAGACACAATACTGTTATGGACTACTGGACTCTTTTAGAATATTTTGCTGAGTTAACACACCTATTATATTCAAATAATGAAATTAATCAAGAAAAGGGAATACAGATGAATGTCCATTTTGTATCTGTGTTTTCAAAACGGTTAGGATAGATATATAGTTACATTCTCTTAATGAATAGAGGGATTTGTTCTTATAGTGTTTGTAAATAGGATATCATGTCCGCATCTTGTACAGCAATTAACCACTAGGAATAATGTATGCAATGTGGTAATTATTGAAACTGTCCCACCATTTTGATTTGAAACTGTCTCATTGCTATTTGTTTCTCAATAAAATTATGCAAAAAAATTTACTAAGAACTGAACTCAGGGTCTTAACATTGAAAATAAATTAAAATCACATAAAGCAAAAAATAAATATTTTGCTGATTTCACACACGTGTAATACTCGAGTGACAGAACTAAACAAGAAAGGGGATATATAAGTGAATGTCCATTTTGTATCTGTGTATTAAAATTTTTAGAATAGATATATAGTTACCTTCTCTTAATGAATAGAGGGATTTGTTCTAACAGCGTTTATAAATAGGATATCATATCTGCTTCTTGTATAGCATATAACCACTAGGAAGACAGTATGCAATATTTGAGTTATTGAAGCTGTCCTACCAATTTGATTTGAAATGGTCTCATTGCTATTTGTCTCGCAAGAAAATTATGGAAAAAAATAAAAGCTGAAATATAAGAGAAAGTAAAACCAATTAGTAGCGCAGTTTCAATAATTTTTTCCATAATTTTATTGATAAATAACAATGAGATCATTTCAAATCAAATTAATAGGACAGTTTCAATAATTAACACATTGCATACTGTTTTCCTAGGGGTTATAGTTTCAATAGTTAATACATTGCATATTGTTGTCTTAGTGGTTATTCATTGTAGAATATGCAGACATGATATCCTGTCCACAAGCACTATTAGAACAAATCTCTCTATTCATTGAATTAAGAGAATGCAGCTGTATATCTATCCTATTTTGAATATACAGATAAATAATTGTCATTCATTTCTATCCCCTTTTTTTGGTTAGTTTTGTCTGAGAAGGGTTTTCCATTGTCCTTTAAATATTGTATGTGCCTGAATTCAGCAAAATATTCTAATATAGTTCAGTAGTCCATAATAATAGTGGGTTTTCCATAAGACTGGCAATGCTTGAGCCTTTTACAGCTTAGCATATTAGTATGACTTTACTTTTTATACTTTGTTTTTATACTTTAATGCTGGATGATTAAGACCAAGATAAAGCAAGACCTATATAAGAAGAAATGAAACTTTTGTATCTGATAAAGTCAGTCAAATCCTGTCAGGATTTATCATGAAACCCTGTTTCGCAGTTTGCAGATCCTTTGTAAAAAAAAAAAAAGGTAATGAAAACAAGAGACAAGAAAATATGTCACAGGACTTTCCTGCTACAATGCTGTATATTGTTAGATTTCTAAATTTCTACGTAAAAATATATAACTGTTTATTCATATTTTCTAAAATTTTTTAAGTTTTTTTCTTCCTATTCTGTAGGGACTTAAAGTTTAACTTATCAATACTTGATGGAAAATCCCTGTTCTATGTTATGCCTAAGATGTTTGATATTCAGACATATAGTGAGATTAAGTGCAACTCCCTATGTTGTATGGTAAGAATAATAAGCTCTTCTGGAGGGTTAACCTAAGTTTGCAGACCAATCATTAGAGAAAAAGAAGGGCTGCAATGATAGCCAACATTTTGGCCCTAGCCTTTCAGGTCAGTGAAGACTCATGACATAGAAGTACTTGTACTGTTACATCATGTAACTCAGGTGTGTCCTAAATTTTCTGATCAAGGAGATTATGGGACCACAGAGGAAAGTGATTGTTGATGTAGAGTGCGCCTAAGGAGAGTCACATGGAGAGAAAATATTCTTTCCAGCTTTCACAGAGAGCAAATTGGTCAAAATAACTTATTGGAATTGAAGATAACAGCTGTTGATAGTGCCACTAAAGAAGAAAGGGATTATTTTCACAGAAGCAGTATTTCCCCATCCCATCTCTATTTGATGTGAATCAAAACATATTGTTGGCCATTTAGTAAACAAAAGTAGTGTGCTGATACACATACATGAGATACTTTATGTACAATAAAGGAATTGGGGAAGATGTAAATGAAAAAATAGAGAAAATTATACTGTAGTAGTCAGGATGTGGTGAAATGAAATTGCAGTTTTCTAATTGAGAATGCATTTTTAGTCTGTAAGAACAGAGTTCTAGAGTAGAGTTATTGCACCTTCTCTTTTTAATAGACACATCCTATATGCTGCTGTAACACATCAATTGTATCTTCATTCTCCAATGCCAACAGTGCAGGTGTTTCTGTTTCATCTATTGGCTATCCATCAAGTGGGGACCTCATCCATCCCATTGACCAACCCGATTGTTCACCATAGGTTTTCTTTAGCTTTCAAAGTGGTTAATTCCTCTTAATCTTCCACTGCACCACAGAGCCATCCTGTCCTGCTACTTTCAAATTAATATGATCATTGTTATCAGTCTTGACTCCTTCCTTGGGCTTTTCATCAGCCATAGTGGATACTTGAGTTTTCTTCACTGCTGTGTCACAAAAGCAGTACCAGGTCTGTAGAAAATGAGCCTGGATACTCCTTTATAAATAGAGAACAACTAACAGTTTTTAAATCAGGAAGATTCCCAAATAACTGATTGGCTCAAACCAGCGAGTTGCTTGCATTAAATCAGGCCATAAAGTTCTTGAAGGGAATGGGGGGAATCATTTACACTTACTTTAATTATGCTTTTGAACTGGTCCATGCCTTTGGCATGATCTGGGGTGAATGAAACTTTATTAATAGCAGAGGACAGGTTCTAGTCCATAAAGAATCAACCACCCAGGTGTTGCAGAGCTTAATGCTACATGAAGATATAGCTGTGTGGCCCGGGGAGATGGCTCAGTAGAATAAGCGCTTGCCTGGCAGGAGCAAGGGCCCGAGTTCAATCCCTGGTACTGAAAAAAAAACCACAAACAAACAAACAAACAAACAAACCAGTGTGGATAACATGGCATGACTCTCTCAAACAGAAGATATAGCTGTGTTACATGTACCAGAGTATTAAAGAAGGTGTTTAAACAGAAAGAAAAGCTAGTGAGCAATATGCCTAGAAAGGTGGTCCTTTGATCAGAAGCCCATTCCTCCCTTTATCTTGGTACTTTTTCTTTTTTAAAGTTTTTTATTTTTTAAAGAAACTACAAAATAGTATTAAAATAGAAAAATTATAAGTGATACAGAAGTTAACTTATCAATGTAATATGAATTTCACAGTATGTGTTGTAATGCATAGTGTTGCCTTCCAATCAGTTATTCATCTTACCAGATACATGCATGTAAAATTGGAAGAAGAAATAAAAAAAGTAAGAAATACATAAGAAATTAAGAAAAGAAACAGTACAATTGAGAAAAGGAGACAAAACAAGTTAAGTATTATCTGTTTCTCTCCATAGACCATCAAAAATGCACAGTACAGTTGTCCAAACCATCCTGTTTACGAACATAGATATATCTCTTTCCCCCATTCCCTCTTCTGTCCTTTTCATTCTCTAGTTGTTTTTTTTTTTTTTTTTTTTTTTTTTTTTTTTTTTTTTTTTTTTTTTTTTTTGGTGGTGCCAGGGATCAAACTCAGGACCTTTTGCTTGCAGACAAGTATTAATTCCACTGAGCTATCTCTCCAGCCCTCTCCTGGCCTCCTTCTCAACTCAGTAACTCTTTCCAGTTGAACAAGTTCATTCCCTTTTCCCAGTATCTATTGTACCCTTCAGATTCCACTTTCTCTCAGGTTCTCACACTAAGGCAACAATACAATGTTTGCACATGTGAGTGTGATTTAATTCACTTAAGAATCTGTTTTCTAGTTGCATACATTTACCCATAAAAGACTCAAATTTATCCTGTTCTATAGATGAATAATACTCCACTGTATAAAAATATTACATCTTCTTTTTCTATTCTTCAGTTTATGGGTATTTCTGTTGTTTCTAGGATTTAAGACAAACTGTGCTGCTATAAAAATGAGTGCACATATATGATATTTTTAGTTCTTGCGGAAAAATACCGAAGAGGGAAATAGTGGGCTAGAATGGGATCTCTAATCT